>NC_012875.2:21122700-21137290 GCF_000003195.3 Sorghum bicolor | reverse complement strand
CCGGCAATTGCAGCCCTGACTCGGGCCGCGACTTCGTCGTCCGCCGGAGCCTCGTTGGACATCCGACATGCCTCAAGGTCCCGAGATGAGACACCAGGGCCCATCTCGTCCATCCTCAACGGTCGAGACATCAAAGGGAGAACTCTCCGATGATGGACGGCCGAGAGGACGAGAGCGGTGGTCAAACCCTCTTGGCGAAGCTTCTTCAGGGCGTCGAGGAGGGGGTCGAGCCGAGATTGATGAGCTTGGACGACGCCATATGTCCAGTCCGCTGGACGCTCCAAGATCAGACGGCCCGAGTAGGGAGGCAGGAGGTTGTCGTCATTCCGCAGGTAGAACCACTGGGAGTCCCAGCCGGCGTGGTTGGTCGATAACCCTACCGGGATGTACTCCCGCGGCCGGTCCGTCTTCCCCGTCTTCTGCACCAGATTGAGGCAACCCGCCCGCACGGGCTTCCTTACGCCCGTAGTTCCGGTGGGGGCGTGAAACAGCTCGCCCCTGTAGAGGTGGAGCCACAGCTCCCATTGCGGCATCATCCCCAGGAAGCCCTCACACACGGCGGCGAAGACCGCCGCTACGGTGATGGCGTTCGGAGAGAAGTGCTGGAGCTCCACCCCATAATGGAAGCAGAGGGCCCGCATGAAGCGGCTTGGGGGTGCGCCCAGGCCGTGGCGGTGGAACTTGGCGAACGACACCACGTAGCCCTCGGGCGGCTGAGGCCCCCTGTGACTTGCCGGCGGCGCGATCCACTCTGGCGACGACAGCGAGGTGCGGCGGCGCAGCAGTCCCTCCCTCTCAAGCTCTAACAGCCGGCGCTCCGTCATCGACGACGGGCGCCAGTCGTCGGCGGCGACGAGCCTTACAGGCATCTCGGCTGAAGGGACAGTGGGTTTACTGCAGCTCGAGGGGGCTTGTGCGCGTGAGACGGCGAGAAAGCAAAGGCAACAAGAGAATAAGAGCGAGAAGGCGGAAGGGAGAAGAACGGCGGCGACGCGATGACGTATTTATAGGCAGCAGTCCGCCAACGGACAGATCCGAGAAATAAGGTAACTCCCCCCATAAATGCGCCGTCTGACAGTCCTTTCTCTCCTCACAGGCCGGACTCTCCGAATTCCCCGCCGATACAGTGTCGCAACGTCACCCGCCTAAAAAGGCGCGCCCAACGGGCAGAAAGGCGAACCGCCACGACCACTTCCCTACTTCTTAAGCCAAGGTATGCGCCCACAATAGTCTCGAGAGGTCGATGGCTGGCCCGTCGAAAGGGTTCGACAGCCGATCTCGAGCACCAAGAGTCAGGGATCCCCAGCGAGCGGTCGAAAATCGAGGCCCGCCTCGAGGGCTCGCTGGCGATGTCTAAGGTAGGGTCGAGACAGTCGAGAGGAATCCCCCCGAAGGGAGGCATCGAGCCGCTGGACTCTATCGAACGAGACCGGTATCCCCGACCACGTCGACCCTGCTTTATGAGGACGCCTCCGGGCTACAGCTGACCCCCTCGAAAGGGGCACAGGTTCTCACTTGGACTACCCGCTAGGAACTCAATTTGGGGTGGAAGACGCTCGCTCTATCGAGAGTACGTCGAAACCCCCGTGCAAAACGAGCCAGTCAGAACCTTCCACCAATGGTGTCGAAAGCGTTTCCGCGAATTAGACAACATAACCCTCGAAGGAGTCAAAAACTCCTCCGAGGGCTCGGGGGCTACCCCCGCGGGGTCGCTCGCGCGCCCCCACGGAAATTCGACCGCAAAACAAAGCCTCCACTCGAGCGCTAGCGCTCAAATGGAGGCTCGGGGGCTACTGTCGAGGGTATCAGTAAGGGGTACCCTCAGCGATGCGCATTACGAGATTGCCCGTACGCAGGTCGAGACCCTCAATTCGACGCTCTAACCTTACGTATGCGCCGCCATCGACGGCCGCAACCTCGAAGACGGAAATAGCGTCGAGCGAATCGATCAGGCGTCGAGCGCCGGCTGCCGTCGAATACGGAAGCGGGCTCGAGCGAACCGAGAGGCGTCGAGCGCAAGGACACTGTCCGCCGCCTGACGCGCGCACGCGGGCCGGAGCATTAAGTGCGCCTGATGCTTCCCCACCTAACACACAGGTCACGGAAGGCGTGATAGGGAACAGACTTCCGTCCCATCAATCTTTTTGCAGCCTTCCCGCCGAACGACCCAGGGCGTGTCAGGGCGCAGGAAACAAGGATGGAACATCTAATCGGGACCCCCCTCGAGACACCCAAGGTCAGCGCTCCAGATATCAGCGAATTACATGGCGTCCGACCCTCGACCGAACAGGGACCCTTCCTAGGGACGAGTTGGGCGTCGACCGACAACACCACAACTACCCCGCCGAATCTGCCGCCATACCGTACAAGCGTGCGACCTCAGAACTAGCGCAAGGCGGCGGGCAGGGTAGGACGCAGAAGCACGCGTAATCATCACCGGGCTATCAAGATGGGACGGCTCGAGGCCATGTCGTACGGAAGCCTCGAGTAGGTCGGCGCTCCGTGCGGCTATCGACCCCTACTCTAACATCTACGCATGTACCCTAGGTCTCTCCTTGGAGCTATAAAAGGAAAGACTCAGGAATAGAAAGGGGATCACGACACAAGACCACGCTCATACGTAGTAGAGCTCCACACTTCATACCACGCTTGTATTCGCCCCTGTGCAAGCACTTAGGTGCAAGATAATACAAACTCTCTCCCCCCGCTGGACGTAGGGCCTTCTCTTGCCCGAACCAGGATAAATCTTTGTGTCTTCTTGCATCACCATCCGGAAAAGGGAGCACGCATACAAATTTACTCATTGGTGTGACCCCCCCGGGGGAAAAACACCGACAAGACCGAACCGAGCTTCCACTTGAGCCTCTAAATCTAGGAGTACAAACAGATGGGTCAAAAATGGTTTCTTAGACTATGGTGCATTAGGCACAAACTATGCACCTATCTTGCACCGAAACTAACATTGTCTCCAAACAGACCGAAGCGAGATTCCCTATGACACACGTCATCTAGAAGTTGCATTGGGTGCGTCCAATTTGATTTCTTAACATATGGTACGTTGCATGCAAACCGTGCATCTATCTTGTATCAAGATTAGCACTATCTCCAAACAGACCGAACCGAACATCCACTTGAGCCCCTTCACCTAGGAGTACCAACAATAGCGTCCAAAATGGTTTCTTAGACTATGGTGCATTAGGTGCAAACTGTGCACCTATCTTGCACCGAAACTAACAATGTCTCCAAATGGACCGAAGCGAGATTCCAAATGACACACGTCATCAAGGAGTTCCATCGGGTGCATCCAAATTGATTTCCAAGCATATGATATGTTCCATGCAAATCGTGCCCCAATCTTGCATCAAGACTAGCACTATCTCTAAACAGACCGAACCGAGCCTCCACTTGAGCCTCTTCACCTAGGAGTACCAACAGGTGCTTCCAAAATAGTTTCTTAGACTTTGGTGCATTAGGCGCAAACCGTGCACATATCTTGCACCGAAACTAATACTATCTCTAAGCACACCAAAGCGAGATTCCATATGACACACGTCATCAAGGAGTTCCATCGTGTGCATCCAAATTGATTTCCAAGCATATGGTATGTTTCATGCAAACCATGCACCTACCTTGCATAAGGATTAGCACTATCTCCAAACTGACCGAACCAAGCTTCCACTTGAGCCTCTTCACCCAAGAGTACCAAATAGTGTGTCCAAAATGGTTTCTTAGACTATGGTGCATTAGGCACAAACTATGCACCTATCTTGCACTAAAACTTACAATGTCTATAAACGAATCGAAGCAAGATTCCATATGACACACGTCATCTAGGAGTTCCATTGGGTGCGTCCAAATTGATTTCTAAGGATATGTTATGTTCCTTGCAAATCATGCACCTATCTTGCATCAAGATTTGCACTATCTCCAAACAGATCAAACCGAGCTTCCACTGAGCCTCTTCACCGAAGTACCAACAGGTGCTTCCAAAATGGTTTCTTAGACTATGGTGCATTAGGCGCAAACCATGCACATATCTTGCACCGAAACTAACACTATTTCTAAACAGACCAAAGCGAGATTCCATACGAGACATGTCGTCAAGGAGTTCCATCGGGTGCATCCAAATTGATTTCCAAGCATATGGTATGTTCCATGCAAACTATGCACCTATCTTGCATCAAGATTAGCACTATCTCCAAACAGACCGAACCGAGCTTCCACTTGAGCCTCTTCATCTAGGAGTACAAACAGGCACGTCAAAAATGGTTTCTTAGACTATGGTGCATTAGGCACAAACTATGCACCTATCTTGCACCGAAACTAACGCTGTCTCCAAACAGACTGAAGCGAGAATCCATATGACACTCGTCATCTAAGAGTTCCATTGGGTGCGTCCAAATTGATTTCTTAACATATGGAACGCTCCATGCAAACTGTGCAACTATCTTGCATCAAGATTAGCACTATATCTGAACAGACCAAATCGAGCCTCCACTTGAGCCTCTTCAACTACGAGTACCATCGGGTGCGTCTAAAATGGTTTCTTAGCCTATGGTGCATTAGGCGTAAACCGTGCACATATGTTCTACCAAAACTAACACTGTCTCTAAATGAAACGAAGCATGATTCCATATGACACATCAACAAGGAGTTATATGAGGTGCATCCTAATTGATTTCTGAGCATATCGTATGTTCCATGCAAACCGTGCGTCTATCTTGCATCAAGATTAGCACTATCTCCAAACATACCAAACCGAGCTTTCACTTCAGCACCTTGACCTAGGAGTACCATCGGGTGTGTCCAAAATGGTTTCTTATCCTGTGGTGCATTCGGTGCAAAACCATGCACCTACCTTGCATAAGGATTAGCACTATCTCCAAACTGACCGAACCAAGCTTCCAGTTGCGGCTCTTCACCCAAGAGTACCAAATAGTGCATCCAAAATGGTTTCTTAGACTATAGTGCATTAGGCGCAAACTGTGCACCTATCTTGCACCAAAACTTACAATGTCTACAAACGGATCGAAGCAAGATTCCATATGACACACGTCATCTACGAGTTCCATTGGGTGCGTCCAAATTGATTTCTAAGCATATGATATGTTTCTTGCAAATCATGCACCTATCTTGCATCAAGATTAGCACTATCTAAAAACAGATCAAACCGAGCTTCCACTTGAGCCTCTTCACCGAAGTACCAGCAGGTGATTCCAAAATGGTTTCTTAGACTATGGTGCATTACGCACAAACCATGCACATATCTTGCACCGAAACTAACACTATTTCTCAACAGACCAAAGTGAGATTCCATATGACACACGTCATCAAGGAGTTCCATCGGGTGCATCCAAATTGATTTCCAAGCATATGGTATGTTCCATGCAAACCGTGCACCTATCTTGCATCAAGATTAGCACTATCTCCAAACAGACCGAACCGAGCTTCCACTTGAGCCTCTAAATCTAGGAGTACAAACAGATGGGTCAAAAATGGTTTCTTAGACTATGGTGCATTAGGCACAAACTATGCACCTATCTTGCACCGAAACTAACATTGTCTCCAAACAGACAGAAGCGAGATTCCATATGACACACGTCATCTAGAAGTTGCATTGGGTGCGTCCAATTTGATTTCTTAACATATGGTACGTTGCATGCAAACCGTGCATCTATCTTGTATCAAGATTAGCACTATCTCCAAACAGACCGAACCGAACATCCACTTGAGCCCCTTCACCTAGGAGTACCAACAATAGCGTCCAAAATGGTTTCTTAGACTATGGTGCATTAGGTGCAAACTGTGCACCTATCTTGCACCGAAACTAACAATGTCTCCAAATGGACCGAAGCGAGATTCCAAATGACACACGTCATCAAGGAGTTCCATCGGGTGCATCCAAATTGATTTCCAAGCATATGATATGTTCCATGCAAATCGTGCCCCAATCTTGCATCAAGACTAGCACTATCTCTAAACAGACCGAACCGAGCCTCCACTTGAGCCTCTTCACCTAGGAGTACCAACAGGTGCTTCCAAAATAGTTTCTTAGACTTTGGTGCATTAGGCGCAAACCGTGCACATATCTTGCACCGAAACTAATACTATCTCTAAGCACACCAAAGCGAGATTCCATATGACACACGTCATCAAGGAGTTCTATCGGGTGCGTCCAAAATGGTTTCTTAGCCTATGCTGCATTATGTGCAAACCTTGCACCTATCCTGCACCGAAACTAACATTGTCTCCAAACAGACCGAAGCAAGATTTCATATGACACACGTCATCTAGGAGTTCCATCATGTGCTTCTAGATTTTTTTCCAAGCATTTGGTATGTTCCATGCAAACCGTGCACCTATCTTTCATCAAGATTAGCACTATATCCAAACAGACCGAATCGAGCAACCACTTGAGCCCCTTCACCTTGGAGTACCAACAAGTGCGTCCAAAATGGTTTCTTAGACTATGGTGCATTAGGTGCAAACTGTGCACCTATTTTGCACCAAAACTAATAATGTCTCCAAATTGACCGAAGCGAGATTCCATATGACACACGTCATCAAGGAGTTCCATCGGGTGCATCCAAATTGATTTCCAAGCATATGGTATGTTCCATGCAAACCATGCACCTACCTTGCATAAGGATTAGCACTATCTCCAAACTGACCGAACCAAGCTTCCACTTGAGCCTCTTCACCCAAGAGTACCAAATAGTGTGTCCAAAATGGTTTCTTAGACTATGGTGCATTAGGCACAAACTATGCACCTATCTTGCACTAAAACTTACAATGTCTATAAACGAACCGAAGCAAGATTCCATATGACACACGTCATCTAGGAGTTCCATTGGGTGCGTCCAAATTGATTTCTAAGGATATGTTATGTTCCTTGCAAATCATGCACCTATCTTGCATCAAGATTTGCACTATCTCCAAACAGATCAAACCGAGCTTCCACTGAGCCTCTTCACCGAAGTACCAACAGGTGCTTCCAAAATGGTTTCTTAGACTATGGTGCATTAGGCGCAAACCATGCACATATCTTGCACCGAAAGTAACACTATTTCTAAACAGACCAAAGCGAGATTCCATACGAGACACGTCGTCAAGGAGTTCCATCGGGTGCATCCAAATTGATTTCCAAGCATATGGTATGTTCCATGCAAACTATGCACCTATCTTGCATCAAGATTAGCACTATCTCCAAACAGACCGAACCGAGCTTCCACTTGAGCCTCTTCATCTAGGAGTACAAACAGGCACGTCAAAAATGGTTTCTTAGACTATGGTGCATTAGGCACAAACTATGCACCTATCTTGCACCGAAACTAACGCTGTCTCCAAACAGACTGAAGCGAAAATCCATATGACACTCGTCATCTAAGAGTTCCATTGGGTGCGTCCAAATTGATTTCTTAACATATGGAACGCTCCATGCAAACTGTGCAACTATCTTGCATCAAGATTAGCACTATATCTGAACAGACCAAATCGAGCCTCCACTTGAGCCTCTTCAACTACGAGTACCATCGGGTGCGTCTAAAATGGTTTCTTAGCCTATGGTGCATTAGGCGTAAACCGTGCACATATGTTCTACCAAAACTAACACTGTCTCTAAATGAAACGAAGCATGATTCCATATGACACATCAACAAGGAGTTATATGAGGTGCATCCTAATTGATTTCTGAGCATATCGTATGTTCCATGCAAACCGTGCGTCTATCTTGCATCAAGATTAGCACTATCTCCAAACATACCAAACCGAGCTTTCACTTCAGCACCTTGACCTAGGAGTACCATCGGGTGTGTCCAAAATGGTTTCTTATCCTGTGGTGCATTCGGTGCAAAACCATGCACCTACCTTGCATAAGGATTAGCACTATCTCCAAACTGACCGAACCAAGCTTCCAGTTGCGGCTCTTCACCCAAGAGTACCAAATAGTGCATCCAAAATAGTTTCTTAGACTATAGTGCATTAGGCGCAAACTGTGCACCTATCTTGCACCAAAACTTACAATGTCTACAAACGGATCGAAGCAAGATTCCATATGACACACGTCATCTACGAGTTCCATTGGGTGCGTCCAAATTGATTTCTAAGCATATGATATGTTCCTTGCAAATCATGCACCTATCTTGCATCAAGATTAGCACTATCTAAAAACAGATCAAACCGAGCTTCCACTTGAGCCTCTTCACCGAAGTACCAGCAGGTGATTCCAAAATGGTTTCTTAGACTATGGTGCATTACGCACAAACCATGCACATATCTTGCATCGAAACTAACACTATTTCTCAAAAGACCAAAGTGAGATTCCATATGACACACGTCATCAAGGAGTTCCATCGGGTGCATCCAAATTGATTTCCAAGCATATGGTATGTTCCATGCAAACCGTGTACCTATCTTAGATGGGTCAAAAATGGTTTCTTAGACTATGGTGCATTAGGCACAAACTATGCACCTATCTTGCACCGAAACTAACATTGTCTCCAAACAGACCGAAGCGAGATTCCATATGACACACGTCATCTAGAAGTTGCATTGGGTGCGTCCAATTTGATTTCTTAACATATGGTACGTTGCATGCAAACCGTGCATCTATCTTGTATCAAGATTAGCACTATCTCCAAACAGACCGAACCGAGCATCCACTTGAGCCCCTTCACCTAGGAGTACCAACAATAGCGTCCAAAATGGTTTCTTAGACTATGGTGCATTAGGTGCAAACTGTGCACCTATCTTGCACCGAAACTAACAATGTCTCCAAATGGACCGAAGCGAGATTCCAAATGACACACGTCATCAAGGAGTTCCATCGGGTGCATCCAAATTGATTTCCAAGCATATGATATGTTCCATGCAAATCGTGCCCCAATCTTGCATCAAGACTAGCACTATCTCTAAATAGACCGAACCGAGCCTCCACTTGAGCCTCTTCACCTAGGAGTACCAACAGGTGCTTCCAAAATGGTTTCTTAGACTTTGGTGCATTAGGCGCAAACCGTGCACATATCTTGCACCGAAACTAATACTATCTCTAAGCACACCAAAGCGAGATTCCATATGACACACGTCATCAAGGAGTTCTATCGGGTGCGTCCAAAATGGTTTCTTAGCCTATGATGCATTATGTGCAAACCTTGCACCTATCCTGCACCGAAACTAACATTGTCTCCAAACAGACCGAAGCAAGATTTCATATGACACACGTCATCTAGGAGTTCCATCATGTGCTTCTAGATTTTTTTCCAAGCATTTGGTATGTTCCATGCAAACCGTGCACCTATCTTTCATCAAGATTAGCACTATATCCAAACAGACCGAATCGAGCAACCACTTGAGCCCCTTCACCTTGGAGTACCAACAAGTGCGTCCAAAATGGTTTCTGAGACTATGGTGCATTAGGTGCAAACTGTGCACCTATTTTGCACCAAAACTAATAATGTCTCCAAATTGACCGAAGCGAGATTCCATATGACACACGTCATCAAGGAGTTCCATCGGGTGCATCCAAATTGATTTCCAAGCATATGGTATGTTCCATGCAAACCATGCACCTACCTTGCATAAGGATTAGCACTATCTCCAAACTGACCGAACCAAGCTTCCACTTGAGCCTCTTCACCCAAGAGTACCAAATAGTGTGTCCAAAATGGTTTCTTAGACTATGGTGCATTAGGCACAAACTATGCACCTATCTTGCACTAAAACTTACAATGTCTATAAACGAACCGAAGCAAGATTCCATATGACACACGTCATCTAGGAGTTCCATTGGGTGCGTCCAAATTGATTTCTAAGGATATGTTATGTTCCTTGCAAATCATGCACCTATCTTGCATCAAGATTTGCACTATCTCCAAACAGATCAAACCGAGCTTCCACTGAGCCTCTTCACCGAAGTACCAACAGGTGCTTCCAAAATGGTTTCTTAGACTATGGTGCATTAGGCGCAAACCATGCACATATCTTGCACCGAAAGTAACACTATTTCTAAACAGACCAAAGCGAGATTCCATACGAGACACGTCGTCAAGGAGTTCCATCGGGTGCATCCAAATTGATTTCCAAGCATATGGTATGTTCCATGCAAACTATGCACCTATCTTGCATCAAGATTAGCACTATCTCCAAACAGACCGAACCGAGCTTCCACTTGAGCCTCTTCATCTAGGAGTACAAACAGGCACGTCAAAAATGGTTTCTTAGACTATGGTGCATTAGGCACAAACTATGCACCTATCTTGCACCGAAACTAACGCTGTTTCCAAACAGACTGAAGCGAGAATCCATATGACACTCGTCATCTAAGAGTTCCATTGGGTGCGTCCAAATTGATTTCTTAACATATGGTACGTTGCATGCAAACTGTGCAACTATCTTGCATCAAGATTAGCACTATATCCGAACAGACCAAATCGAGCCTCCACTTGAGCCTCTTCAACTACGAGTACCATCGGGTGCGTCTAAAATTGCTTAGCCTATGGTGCATTAGGCGTAAACCGTGCACATATCTTCTACCAAAACTAACACTATCTCTAAACGAACCGAAGCAAGATTCCATATGACACAAATCATCAAGGAGTTATATCAGGTGTGTCCTAATTGATTTCTAAGCATATCGTATGTTCCATGCAAACCGTGCATCTATCTTGCATCAAGATTAGCACTATCTCCAAACAGACCGAACCGAGCATCCACTTGAGCCCCTTCACCTAGGAGTGATGAGGACATCAACACCAGCGATACATATCCTACATCCACCAGCGATACATATCCTACATCCACCAGCGATACATATCCTACATCCTCTCCGACACAACCTATAGCTGGTCCTCTTACTCGTGCTCGTGCCCGTCAACTCAACCTTCAAGTAAGTTCAGCTTTAAACTCTTGTCAATCATATTTAGACAATGGAGACACGTGCACTTTGGTGTTGCTCAGGAATAATGGACAAGATCAGCAAGGGAAGGTTCAACTGCATTCAGAATTTGAGGCAACACCAACTTCAAGGGCTGATTGCATATGGGAAGAGTGATAACTTAACAAAGGTGATTGGAGATCAGGTCCAAGCCTCCACAACATCCTCTGTCAAGTTACCACGTCGTTTCTAAAGTAAGGAAACAAAGAGTCCAAACCCAACACGTTTTGGGAGTTGGATTCGGACTGGAAAATAACTCTAACTTGTATGGATCACCACGGCGTCATATGGACTCCAACTGGGACGTTCCTATACTTGTTGGAAAGCTCATGAAGTCTACTTTCCAACGGGTCCAACCACATATCTATGCGGCTTATGAGTCGGGCGCAGTCCTTGTTTTCGTGCCGACACCTTTTTCTGTTTTGGTGCTGCGTCACCCTATTTTGGACCAATGGCCCATGTATCAAGTTGAGTCCATTAGGGACGCGTCCTAGGGTTGGAGGACGACTCTAGCACCCCTTTGGTTGTCCTCCCCTCTATTTATTTACATCTAGAGCCGCCATGAACAACTGGGTTTTGATTAGATAAAGTTTAGCCTTCGCTACTTGCTTGTAAGCGCGCGTGCTGATCTAGCCGCCCGTCTTCTTGTTTTCGAAACCCCACTTCATTAGAGATTGAGTTTGAAACCTTCATTTACATCTGGTAATTTAGTACTTGTTCTACTTGCTCTTGCTGGTTCTTCGATTGCTTGCAGGACGAGTGCCCTAGTGGCCGGGTGTTGCGCTCCACAAGATCGTGACAGCCATTGGAGGCGGTGTATCGGTTGCTAAGGCGCAGTCTTGAGGGCTGTAGTCGGGCCGTGAACGTCATCTCCATTCACTAATCGAATTATCCAGCGCCTCTCATCGAAAGATCAGGCGAAAACCCTAGTGGGTTCACATCAGTTGGTAATCAGAGCAAGGTTCTTCGGTGAGAGACTTCTAATCCTTTGCTGTTTTTAATTAATTTCCTATAGTCCAGAAAAGCCAAAAAAAATATAGTAGATTAGTTTTTTCATAATCCTATTAAACCTTTGTGCCTTGGCTAGTACCGTTTTAGTTAGGGCTTGTTGAATTTGCGTTGCTTCGGTTTGTGTCGAGTTGCTGGTCTTAGTGTCTAGTCCTTTAGAGTTTCGAGTTCTTGTCACCATCTAGTCACAACTGCGTCCAATCTATTGTGGGTTGGAATTTGAGTAGATCTTGATAATAGGTGCAGCCACTTGTTGGTCTATTCTGCGTTTCCATCAACGTGATCCAAAAGAAAAGATAGCACTTCATACCTGTGCTAGATATATTGAATTTTGAGGTTCAGCCTTACTCTAGTGAGAGGGTGGGAGTGGTGAAGTGATATTTTGTACTATTTCGTTTATATAATCAGGTTTTGAGGTTCCCCAAAAAAAAGAAAAGAGAAAGAAAAAAAAAATAAAGAAAAAAAAGAAAGAAAAAAGAAAAAAAAAAGAAAAAAAAATCAAAAGAAGGGGATTGTTGTTCCTTTTGTTTCCAGTAGGGCTGCTCATTTTGTTTCTAGTGGTGTGCTGTGTTTTCCCTTTGTGTCCAGGCTCGCGTCTCTAGCACGGTCTAGGCTAGGACCAGCACAGTACCACCGTTGAGCGTTTATTCAGCTCGCTTTTATAACTAACGTGGTGCTAGTTCGTTCCTTGTTTCAGCCCAACTATAGCTCCACATACTCTACAGCTTGACAGGTCTTGTGCTGCAGCACCGATACACTTCGTCCATTGCTGTACACTTGTTGGCAGACGACCCCTCCTGTCAAGCAAGGTAAGAATTGGTAAGAACTTGTGTTACAGGTTGAGTGTGAGCGACTTGCTGTAGCTACATCCTAGTAGTTGTAGGGCTTTTATTTCTTCACTTGCCTTTTTGTTGTCTTTGTCTTTGAACCATGCCAGGGGCAGATGATTTTAACGAAACACCACTTACACCTCGCACTAAGGGCATCATACAACATTTTGAAAGGAAAGTGAAGCTGCACACAGAGGGACTTGATAACGACTTGCAAGTGACAAATGAAAAGCTGGGACAGTTGGAGGCTACGCAGATTGCCACAAACAACAAGCTCACAAGTTTGGAGGAATCCGTTGCTAGTGTGGACAAAAGCCTTGCTGCTCTCCTAAGGCGATTTGATGATTTCCACACAATGGACAAAGAGAAGCATAAGGAAGAAAACAAGGAGGAAGACCGAGTGGATGGCAATTATGATGATGATTACACTGCTGATACGGAACGAGATGATCAAGACACTCATCATCGACGTCACCTACGTCACACCCGTAGAGGTATGGGTGGCCACCACCGACGCGAGGTACACAATAATAATGATGCTTTCAGTAAGATTAAATTTAAAATACCTCCTTTTGATGGTAAATATGACCCTGATGCATACATTACTTGGGAGATTGCTGTTGACCAAAAGTTTACATGTCATGAATTCCCTGAGGATACACGTGTTAGGGCTGCTACTAGTGAGTTCACCGATTTTGCTTCCGTTTGGTGGATAGAACATGGCAAGAAAAATCCTAATCACATACCTAGAACTTGGTATGCGTTGAAACAAGTCATGAGGGCTAGATTTGTTCCTTCTTACTATGCACGTGACATGATTAATAAAGTTGCAGCAATTGAGACAAGGTGCTAAAAGTGTAGAAGAATATTATCAGGAATTACAAATGGGTATGCTGCGATGTAATTTAGAGGAGGAAGAAGAACCTGCTATGGCTAGATTTTTTGGCGGGTTAAATCGTGAAATCCAGGACATTCTTGCTTATAAAGATTATACTAACGTAACCCGTTTGTTTCATCTTGCTTGTAAAGCTGAAAGGGAAGTGCATGGACGACGTGCT
This sequence comes from Sorghum bicolor, assembly GCF_000003195.3. Classification (NCBI taxonomy): domain Eukaryota; kingdom Viridiplantae; phylum Streptophyta; class Magnoliopsida; order Poales; family Poaceae; genus Sorghum; species Sorghum bicolor. The sequence continues at coordinate 21,123,464 of NC_012875.2, read as the reverse complement.
AGCGCAAGGAGTAATATTTCCGCAGGGAAGGCTAATTCATGGCAGCAACGCGTGGCTTCAACTCCATCTACACGTATTTCTACTCCATCATCTAGTAACAAGACTCGAGCTGCCCCCACCAATTCAGTTGCGAAGACGATGCAAAAGCCTGCTGCGAGTACTTCATCCGTGGCATCGACGGGTAGAACAAGCAACATACAATGTCATCGGTGCAAGGGATATGGGCACATGATGCGTGACTGCCCAAACAAGCGAGTTATGATTGTCAGGGATGATGGTGAGTACTCATCTGCTAGTGATTTTGATGAGGATACACTTGCACTGCTTGCGACTGACCATGCAGGTAATGAAGATCAAATAGAAGAACATATTAATGCAGGTGAAGCGGACCACTATGAGAGCTTGATCGTGCAGCGAGTGCTTAGTGCACAAATGGAGATGGCAGAGCAAAATCAGCGACACATTTTATTCCAAACAAAGTGTGTCATCAAAGAGCGTTCTTGTCGCATGATCATTGATGGAGGTAGCTGCAACAACTTGGCAAGCAGCGATATGGTGCAGAAGCTTGCCCTCAACACCAAACCACACCCGCATCCCTACTACATCCAATGGCTGAACAACAGTGGTAAGGCAAAGGTAACTAGACTTGTGAGAATTAATTTTTCCATCGGATCCTACAAAGATATTGTGAATGTGATGTTGTGCCTATGCAAGCTTGTAACATTCTGCTAGGTAGACCTTGGCTATTTGATAGAATTCTATGC
>NC_012875.2:21117992-21122600 GCF_000003195.3 Sorghum bicolor | reverse complement strand
CCAATACCACTTGAAAGGTCCTAATATGGCTAGAGGGGAGGTGAATAGCCTATTTAAAAATCTACAAACTCATAGAGCAAGAGGTTAGTAGATAACAAGCATAACTTTTTGTTCTAGCTCTAAAGGGGTGTTTGCCAGCCACCTATCCAACAATTCTAGTTGCTATGATCACTATGCACACAAGAGCTATGTCACTACTTACACTAGAGAGCTATCTAAAGTTTCTATACAAGTAAGTAAGCTACTCTAGTTTGCGGGAATGTAAGAGAGAGATGGTTTGATCTTTATACCGCCGCATAGAGGGGATGAACCAATCAATAATATGAAGTCCAATCAGCAGGAGAAATCCAATAAACAATCACAATGGAGACACACAATTTTCTCCTGAGGTTCACGTGCTTGCTGGCACGCTACGTCCCTATTGTGTCGACCAACACTTGGTGGTTCGGCGGCTAAGAGGTGTACCACGAACCTCGTCCTCACTAGGACACCGCAAGAACTGACCCACAAGTGAGGTAACTCAATGACACGAGCAATCCACTAAAGTTACCTTTTGGCTCTCCGCAGGGAAGGTACAAGACCCCTCACAATCACCAGGAGAAAGCCACGAACAATCACCAAATCGTGCCAATGCTCCTCTGCTGCTCCAAGTCATCTAGGTGGCGGCAAACACCAAGAGTAACAAGAAAACCGCAGCCAAATCGATCCCCAAGTGCCACTAGATGCAACCACTCAACCAAATGCACTTGGAATCACTTCCAATCTCACAAAGATCAATAATCTATGAAGGATATGAGAGGGAGGTGTTTGGCTTAGGCTCACAATGATTCAAGTATGCTAGAATGCCAAGAGAGTGAGCCCTAAGTTGGCCAACAACTATTTATAAGCTCCTCAAAACAAATAGAGCCATTGGCTCTTTCACTAGGCTAAAAACGGGGTCACCTGATGAACCACAGGGGGCACCGGACACACAACCCCTGTGTCTGGTGCTCTAGAAACAGCCACGTGTTGCCCTATCCACTTTCGCATGTTGATCTCTAACGGTCACTTGTAGAGCACCGGACGCGCTCAAGTTGGCACCGGACGAGTCTGGTACTCATCGGACTAAAACTCAGGGAGGTCTGCAAACTCGCGGGGTCACTGGACGCTGAGCACGGACCGTCCGGTGCTCACTGGTCTCATACCTAGAGAGCATTGCAAAAGCACAGAACACTGGACTCAAAACACCGGACGCTCAAACAGGATCTAACCTGCGTCCGGTGTTGGGCGTCCGGTGCCTAACCCTAGCTGAGCTAGGCACTGCCTACACACCGGACGCACAGACACAGTGTCTGGTGCCTCTGAGCCAGTGTCCGGTGAGTGTTTCTAAGCGAGATACACACCCGCGACTTCTCCAATTTTCCCACCGGTGCAATAGAAAAATTGCACGTCATTTTCTCAAAAAAGCACCGAATCCCGCCGAGAAAGCTCGGCGGGAGGGGGAGAGGAACCCATCCTCTGTCTACCCTTCAAACTGCACCTCCTTTTCAAAGTGTGCCAACACCACAATGTGTAAACCAACATGTGCACGTGTGTTAGCATTTTCACAAACATTTTCTTCAAAGGAGTTAAGTTAGCTCACTAGGTTCTAAATGCATGCACATGAATAATGACACCTAGTGGCACTTGATAACCGCTTAGCCAAAGAATTCCCCTCTTTATAGTATGGCTATCTATCCTAAGTGTGATCACACCGTCTATGGTGTCTTGATCACCAAAACCAAAACCCTAAGCAATACCTTTGCCTTGATCTCCATAGGGTTTTATTTTTCTCTTTCTTCTTTTCTAAGTTGAGCACTTGATCATCTTGTGGTCATCACCATCATCACCATGATCATCTCTTGCTCCATCACTTGGCATGTACCAACCTCATTAAGTCTACACACACTTAGTATAGAGGTTAGTACAAGGGTTTCATCAATTATCCAAAACCAAACTAGGGCTTTCGACAATTTGCGCCTAATGCACCATAGTCTAAGAAACCATTTTGGACGCACCTGTTGGTACTCCTAGGTGAAGTGGCTCAAGTGGAAGCTCAGTTCGGTCTTTTTGGAGATAGTGCTAATCTTGATGCAAGATAGGTGCACGGTTTGCATGGAACGTACCATATGCTCAAAAATCAATTTGGACGCACTAGATGGAAGACCTAGATGACGTGTGTCATATGGAATCTCGCTTTGATCTGTTTGGAGACAGTGTTGGTTTCGGTGCAAGATATGTGCACAATTTGCACCTAATGCACCATAGGCTGAGAAACCATTTTAGACGCACCTGATCGTACTCCTTGGCGAAGAGGCTCAAGTGGAAGCTCGATGTGGTCTGTTTGGAGATAGTGCTAATCTTGATGCTAGATAGGTGCACAGTTTGCATAGAACATACCGTATGCTCGGATATAAATTTAGACGCACCCAATGGAACTCCTAGATGACGTGTGTCATATGGCATCTTGCTTCGGTTTGTTTAGAGATAGTGTTAGTGTCGGTGCAAGATAGGTGCACGGTTTGCACCTAATGCACCATAGGCTAAGACACCATTTTGGATGCACTTGATGGTACTTCTAGGTGAAGAGGCTCAAGTGAAAGCTCGGTATGATCTGTTTGGAGATAGTGCTAATTTTCATTTAAGATAGGTGCATGGTTTGCTTGGAACGTACCATATGCTTGAAAATCAATTTGGACACACCCGATGGAACTCCTAAATGATGTGTGTCATATGTAATCTTGCTTTGGTCCATTTAGAGAAAGTGTTAGTTTTGGTGTAATTTGCGCCTAATGGACCATAGGCTAAGAAACAATTTTGGATGCACCCGATGGTACTCATAGGTAAAGGGGCTCAAGTAAAAGCTCGATTTGGTCTGTTTGGAGATAGTGCTAATCTTGATGCAAGATAGTTGCACGGTTTGCATGGAACTTACTATATGCTCGGAAATCAATTTGGACGCACCCAGTGGAACTCCTAGATGACGAGTGTCATATGGAATATCGCTTCAGTCTATTTGGAGACAGTGTTAGATTCGGTGCAAGATAGCTGCACGGTTTGTGCCTAATGCACAATCGGCTAAGAAACAATTTTGGACGCACCCGATGGTACTCCTAGGTAAAGGGGCTCTAGTGAAAGCTTAGTTTGGTCTGTTCGGAGATAGTGCTAATCTTTATGCAAGATAGATGCACGGTTTGCATGGAATGTACCATATGCTCAGAAATCAATTTGGACGCACCCGATGAACTCCTAGATGACGTGTGTCATATGGAATCTCACTTCGGTCCGTTTGTAGATAGTGTTCATTTCTGTGCAAGATTGGTGCATGGTTTGCGCCTAATGCACCATAGGCTAAGAAACTATTATGGAAGCACCCGATGGTACTCTTAGGTGAAGAGGCTCAAGTGAAAGCTTGCTATGATCTGTTTGGAGATAGTGCTAATCTTCATGTAAGATAGGTGCACGGTTTGTGCCTAATGCACCATCGGCTAAGAAACAATTTTGGACGCACCCGATGGTACTCCTAGGTAAAGGGGCTCTAGTGAAAGCTTAGTTTGGTCTGTTCGGAGATAGTGCTAATCTTTATGCAAGAGAGGTGCATGGTTTGCATGGAATGTACCATATACTCAGAAATCAATTTGGACGCACCCGATGAACTCCTAGATGACGTGTGTCATATGGAATCTCACTTCGGTCCGTTTGTAGATAGTGTTCATTTCTGTGCAAGTTTGGTGCATGGTTTGCGCCTAATGCACCATAGGCTAAGAAACTATTATGGAAGAACCCGATGGTACTCTTAGGTGAAGAGGCTCAAGTGAAAGCTTGCTATGATCTGTTTGGAGATAGTGCTAATCTTCATGTAAGATAGGTGCACGGTTTGTATGGAACATACCATATGCTTGAAAATCAATTTTGATGCACCCGATAGAACTCCTTGATGATGTGTGTCATGTGATATCTCGCTTTGGTCTATTTGCAGATAGTGTTAGTTTCCGTGCAAGATAGGTGCATGGTTTGTGCCAAATGCACCATACTCTAAGAAGATATTGCACGGTTTGTGACTAATGCACCGTACTCTAAGAAATGATTTTGGACGCACCCGATGGTACTCCTAGGTGAAGGGGCTCAAGTGAAAGCCCAGTTTGGCCTATTTGGAGATAGTGCTAATCTGGATGCAAGATAGGTGCACGGTTTGCATGGAATGTACCGTATGCTCAGAAATCAATTTGGATGCACCCGATAGAACTTCAAGATGACGTGTGTCATATGGAATCTCACTTCAGTCCATTTGGAGATAGTGTTAGTTTTGGTGCAAGATAGGTACACTGTTTGTGTATAATGCACCATAGGCTTAGAAACCGTTGTGGAAGCACCCAATGATACTTCTATGTGAAGAGGCTCAAGTGAAAGCTCAGTACAATCTATTTGGAGATAGTGTTAGTTTTGGTGCAAGATAGGTGCACGGTTTGTGCCTAATGCACCATACTCTAAGAAAACATTTTTGATGCACCCGATGGTACTCCTAGCTGAAGAGGCTCAAGTGGAAGCTCGGTTCGGTCTATTTGGAGATAGTGGCTATCTTGATGCAAG
>NC_012875.2:21108925-21115840 GCF_000003195.3 Sorghum bicolor | reverse complement strand
TCAATTTGGATGCACCAGATGGAACTCCTAGATGACGTGTGTCATATGGAATCTCACTTCAGTCTGTTTGGAGACAATATTTGTTTCCGTGCAGGATAGGTGCATAGTTTGTGCCTAATGCACCATAGTCTAAGAAACCATTTTGAATGCACATATCGGTACTCCTAGGTGAAGAGGCTCAAGCAGAAGCTAAGTTCGGTCTGTTTTGAGACAGTGCTAACCTTAATGCAAGATAGGTGCATAGTTTGCATGGGAAATACCATATGCTTGGAAATCAATTTGGACGCACCCGATGGAACTCCTAGATGACGTGTGTCATATGGAATCTCGCTTCGGTCTGTTTGGAGACAGTGTTAGTTTCGATGCAATATAGATGCACGGATTGCGCCTAATGCACCATAGGCTAAGAAATCATTTTGGATGCACCTATTGGTACTCCTAGGTGAAGAGGCTCAAGTGGAAGCTCGGTTCGGTCTGTTTGGCGATAGTGCTAACCTTGATGCAAGATAGGTGCATGGTTTGCATGGAATGTCCCATATGCCCGAAAATAAATTTGGATGCACCCGATGGAACTCTTAGATGATGTGTATCATATGAAATCTCGCTTCAGTCCGTTTGGAGACAATATTAGTTTCAGTGCAAGATAGGTGCACAGTTTGCACCTAATGCACCATAGTCTAAGAAACCATTTTGAGCGCACCTGTTGGTACTGTTAGTTGAAGAGGCTCAAATGGAAGCTCTGTTTGGTCTGTTTCAAGACAGTGCTAATCTTAATGCAAAATGGGTGGACAGTTTGCATGAAACATACCATATGCTTAGAAATCAATTTGGACGCACCCGTTGGAACTCCTAGATGACGTGTATCTTATGGAATCTCGTTCGGTATATTTAGGGAGTGTTAGTTTCAGTGCAAGATAGGTGAACGGTTTGGCCCTAATGCACCATAGGCTAAAAAACCATTTTGGACACACCCGATGGTACTCCTAAGTGAAGAGGCTCAAGTGAAAGCTCGGTTCGGTCTATTTGGAGATAGTGCTAATCTTGATGCAAGATAGGTGTACAGTTTGCATGGAAAGTACCATATGCTCAGAAATCAATTTGGACACACCTGATGGAACTCGTAGATGACGTGTGTCATATGGAATCTCGCTTTGGTCCTTTTGAAGACAGTGTTAGTTTTGGTGCAAGATAGGTGCATAGTTTGCAACTAATACACCATAGTCTAAGAAACCATTTTGGAAAATCTGTTGGTACTCAAAGGTGAAGAGGCTCAAGTGGAAGCTTGGTCTGGTCTGTTTGGACCGAAGCAAGATTCCATATGACACACGTTGTCAAGGAGTTCCATCGGGTGCATCCAAATTGATTTCCAAGCATATGGTATGTTCCATGCAAACCATGCACCTACCATGCATAAGTATTATTACTATCTCCAAACTAACCAAACCAAGCTTCCACTTGAGCCTTTTCACCCAAGAGATTACGCACAAACTATGCACCTATCTTGCACCGAAACTAACATTGTCTCCAAACAGACCGAAGCGAGATTCAATATGACACACATCATCTAGGAGTTCCATTGGGTGCGTACAAATTGATTTCTTAACATATGGTACGTTGCAAGCAAACTGTGCAACTATCTTGCATCAATATTTGCACTATATCCGAACAGACCAAATCGAGCCTCCACTTGAGCCTCTTCAACTACGAGTACCATCGGGTGCGTCTAAAATGGTTTCTTAGCCTATGGTGCATTAGGCGTAAACCGTGCACATATCTTCTACCAAAACTAACACTGCCTCTAAACGAACCAAAGCAAAATTCCTTATGACACAAATCATCAGGGAGTTATATCAGGTGCGTCCTAATTGATTTCTAAGCATATCGTATGTTCCATGCAAACCATGCATCTACCTTGCATCAAGATTAGCACTATCTCCAAACAGACCGAACCGAGCATCCACTTGAGCCCCTTCACCTAGGTTTACCAACAAGTGCGTCCAAAATGGTTTCTTAGACTATGGTGCATTAGGTGCAAACTGTGCACCTATCTTTCACCGAAACTAACAATGTCTCCAAATGGACCGAAGCGAGATTCAAAATGACACACGTCATAAAGGAGTTCCATCGGGTGCATCCAAATTGATTTCCAAGTATATGGTATGTTCCATGAAAATCGTGCACCTATCTTGCATCAAGACTTGCACTATCTCTAAACAGACCGGACCGAGCCTCCACTTGAACCTCATCACCTAGGAGTACCAACAGGTGCTTCCAAAATGGTTTCTTAGACTTTGGTGCATTAGGCGCAAACCGTGCACATATCTTGCACCGAAACTAATACTATCTCTAAGCACACCAAAGCGAGATTCCATATGACACACGTCAACAAGGAGTTCTATCGGGTGTGTCCAAATTAATTTCTAAGCATATAGTACGTTCCATGGAGACCGTGCACTATCTCCAAATAGACCAAACCGAGCTTTCACTTGAGCCTTTTATCTAGGAGTACCATCGGGTGCGTCCAAAATGGTTTCTTAGCCTATGCTGCATTATGTGTAAACTTTGCACCTATCTTGCACCAAAACTAACACTGTCTCCAAGCATACCAAAGCAAGATTTTATATGACACACGTCATCTAGGAGTTCCATCATGTGCGTCGAGATTGGTTTCCAAGCATTTGGTATGTTCCATGCAAACCGTGCACCTATCTTGCATCAAGATTAGCACTATCTCTAAACAGACCGAACCGAGCATCCACTTGAGCCCCTTCACCTAGGAGTACCAACAAGTGCGTCCAAAATGGTTTCTTAGGCTATGATGCATTAGGTGCAAACTGTGCACATATCTTGCACCGAAACTAACAATTTCTCCAAATGGACCGAAGCGAGATTCCATATGACACACGTCGTCAAGGAGTTCCATCGGGTGCATCCAAATTGATTTCCAAGCATATTGTATGTTCCATGCAAACCATGCACCTACCTTGCATAAGGATTAGCACTATCTCCAAACTGACCGAACCAAGCTTCCACTTGAGCCGCTTCACCCAAGAGTACCAAATAGTGCATCCAAAATGGTTTCTTAGACTATGGTGCATCAGGCGCAAACTGTGCACCTATCTTGCACTAAAACTTACAATGTCTACAAACAAACCGAAGCAAGATTCCATATGACACACGTCATCTAGGAGTTCCATTGGGAGCGTCCAAATTGATTTCTAAGCATATGGTATGTTCCTTGCAAATCATGCACCTATCTTACATCAAGATTAGCACTATCTCCAAACATGTCAAACCGAGCTTCCACTTGAGCCTCTTCACCGAAGTACCAACAGGTGCTTCCAAAATGGTTTCTTAAACTATGGTGCATTAGGCGCAAACCATGCAAATATTTTGCATCAAAACTAACACTATTTCTAAACAGACCAAAGTGAGATTCCATATGACACATGTCATCAAGGAGTTCCATCGGGTGCATTCAAATTGATTTCCAAGCATATGGTATGTTCCATGCAAACCGTGCACTTATCTTGCATCAATATTAGCACTATCTCCAAACAGACCGAACCGAGCTTCCACATGAGCCTCTTCATCTAGGAGTACAAACAGGTGTGTCAAAAATGGTTTCTTAGACTATGGTGCATTAGGCACAAACTATGGACCTATCTTGCACCGAAACTAACATTGTCTCCAAACAGACCGAAGCACGTCATCTAGAAGTTGCATTGTGTGCGTCCAATTTGATTTCTTAACATATCGTACGTTGCATGCAAACTGTGCAACTATCTTGCATCAAGATTAGCACTATATCCAAACAGAACAAATCGAGCCTCCACTTGAGCCTCTTCAACTACGAGTACCATCGGGTGCGTCTAAAATGGTTTCTTAGCCTATGGTGCATTAGGCGTAAACTGTGCACATATCTTCTACCAAAACTAGCATTGTCTCTAAACGAACCGAAGCAAGATTCCATATGACACAAATCATCAAGGAGTTATATTAGGTGCGTCCTAATTGATTTCTAAGCATATCGTATGTTCCATGCAAACCATGCATCTATCTTGCATCAAGATTAGCACTATCTCCAAACAGACCGAACTGAGCATCCACTTGAGCCCCTTCACCTAGGAGTACCAACAAGTGCGTCCAATATGGTTTCTTGGACTATGGTGCATTAGGTGCAAACTGTGCACCTATCTTGCACCAAAACTAACAATGTCCCCAAATGGACCGAAGCAAGATTCCAAATGACACACGTCATCAAGGAGTTCCATCGGGTGCATCCAAATTGATTTCCAAGCATATGGTATGTTCCATGCAAATCGTGCACCTATCTTGCATCAAGACTAGCACTATCTCTAAATAGACCGAACCTAGCCTCCACTTGAGCCTCTTCACCTAGGAGTACCAACAGGAGCTTCCAAAATAGTTTCTTAGACTTTAGTGCATTAGGCGCAAACCGTGCACATATCTTGCACCGAAACTAATACTATCTCTAAGCACACCAAAGCGATATTCCATATGACACACGTCATCAAGGAGTTCTATCGGGTGTGTCCAAATTAATTTCTATGCATATGGTACGTTCCATGCAGACCGTGCATCTATCTTGCATGAAGAATAGCACTATCTCCAAATAGACCAAATCGAGCTTTCAATTGAGCCTTTTACCTAGGAGTACCATTGGGTGCGTCCAAAATGGTTTCTTAGCCTATGCTGCATTATGTGCAAACCTTGCACCTATCTTGCACCGAAACTAACACTGTCTCCAAACAGACCAAAGCAAGATTTTGTATGACACACGTCATCTAGGAGTTCCATCATGTGCGTCCAGATTGATTTCCAAGCATTTGGTATATTCCATGCAAAACGTGCACCTATCTTGCATCAAGATTAGCACTATCTCCAAACAGACCGAACCGAGCATCCACTTGAGCCCCTTCACCTAGGAGTACCAACAAGTGCGTCCAAAATGGTTTCTAAGACTACGGTGCATTAGGTGCAAACTGTGCACCTATCTTGCCTCGAAACTAACAATGTCTCCAAATGGACCGAAGCGAGATTCCATATGACACACATCGTCAAGGAGTTCCATCGGGTGCATCCAAATTGATTTCCAAGCATATGGTATGTTCCATGAAAACCATGCACCTACCTTGCATAAGGATTAGCACTATCTCCAAACTGACCGAACCAAGCTTCCAGTTGTGCCTCTTCACCCAAGAGTACCAAATAGTGCATCCAAAATGGTTTCTTACACTATAGTGCATTAGGCGCAAACTGTGCACCTATCTTGCACTAAAACTTACAATGTCTACAAACGAATCAAAGCAAGATTCCATATCACACACGTCATCTACGAGTTCCATTGGGTGCGTCCAAATTGATTCTAAGCATATGGTATGTTCCTTGCAAATCATGCACCTATCTTGCATCAAGATTAGCACTATCTCCAAACAGATCAAACCGAGCTTCCACTTGAGCCTCTTCACCCAGAGTACCAAATAGTGTGTCCAAAATGGTTTCTTAGACTATGGTGCATTAGGCACAAACTATGCACCTATCTTGCACCGAAACTAACATTGTCTCCAAACAGACCGAAGCGAGATTCCATATGACACACGTCATCTAGAAGTTGCATTGGGTGCGTCCAATTTGATTTCTTAACATATGGTACGTTGCATGCAAACCGTGCATCTATCTTGTATCAAGATTAGCACTATCTCCAAACAGACCGAACCGAGCATCCACTTGAGCCCCTTCACCTAGGAGTACCAACAATAGCGTCCAAAATGGTTTCTTAGACTATGGTGCATTAGGTGCAAACTGTGCACCTATCTTGCACCGAAACTAACAATGTCTCCAAATGGACCGAAGCGAGATTCCAAATGACACACGTCATCAAGGAGTTCCATCGGGTGCATCCAAATTGATTTCCAAGCATATGATATGTTCCATGCAAATCGTGCCCCAATCTTGCATCAAGACTAGCACTATCTCTAAATAGACCGAACCGAGCCTCCACTTGAGCCTCTTCACCTAGGAGTACCAACAGGTGCTTCCAAAATGGTTTCTTAGACTTTGGTGCATTAGGCGCAAACCGTGCACATATCTTGCACCGAAACTAATACTATCTCTAAGCACACCAAAGCGAGATTCCATATGACACACGTCATCAAGGAGTTCTATCGGGTGCGTCCAAAATGGTTTCTTAGCCTATGATGCATTATGTGCAAACCTTGCACCTATCCTGCACCGAAACTAACATTGTCTCCAAACAGACCGAAGCAAGATTTCATATGACACACGTCATCTAGGTGTTCCATCATGTGCTTCCAGATTTTTTTCCAAGCATTTGGTATGTTCCATGCAAACCGTGCACCTATCTTTCATCAAGATTAGCACTATATCCAAACAGACCGAATCGAGCAACCACTTGAGCCCCTTCACCTTGGAGTACCAACAAGTGCGTCCAAAATAGTTTCTTAGACTATGGTGCATTAGGTGCAAACTGTGCACCTATTTTGCACCAAAACTAATAATGTCTCCAAATTTACCGAAGCGAGATTCCATATGACACACGTCATCAAGGAGTTCCATCGGGTGCATCCAAATTGATTTCCAAGCATATGGTATGTTCCATGCAAACCTTGCACCTACCTTGCATAAGGATTAGCACTATCTCCAAACTGACCGAACCAAGCTTCCACTTGAGCCTCTTCACCCAAGAGTACCAAATAGTGTGTCCAAAATGGTTTCTTAGACTATGGTGCATTAGGCACAAACTATGCACCTATCTTGCACTAAAACTTACAATGTCTATAAACGAATCGAAGCAAGATTCCATATGACACACGTCATCTAGGAGTTCCATTGGGTGCGTCCAAATTGATTTCTAAGGATATGTTATGTCCT
>NC_012875.2:21043978-21108532 GCF_000003195.3 Sorghum bicolor | reverse complement strand
AAAGTACACTATTTCTAAACAGACCAAAGCGAGATATCCATACGAGACACGTCGTCAAGGAGTTCCATCGGGTGCATCCAAATTGATTTCCAAGCATATGGTATGTTCCATGCAAACTATGCACCTATCTTGCATCAAGATTAGCACTATCTCCAAACAGACCGAACCGAGCTTCCACTTGAGCCTCTTCATCTAGGAGTACAAACAGGCACGTCAAAAATGGTTTCTTAGACTATGGTGCATTAGGCACAAACTATGCACCTATCTTGCACCGAAACTAACGCTGTCTCCAAACAGACTGAAGCGAAAATCCATATGACACTCGTCATCTAAGAGTTCCATTGGGTGCGTCCAAATTGATTTCTTAACATATGGAACGCTCCATGCAAACTGTGCAACTATCTTGCATCAAGATTAGCACTATATCTGAACAGACCAAATCGAGCCTCCACTTGAGCCTCTTCAACTACGAGTACCATCGGGTGCGTCTAAAATGGTTTCTTAGCCTATGGTGCATTAGGCGTAAACCGTGCACATATGTTCTACCAAAACTAACACTGTCTCTAAATGAAACGAAGCATGATTCCATATGACACATCAACAAGGAGTTATATGAGGTGCATCCTAATTGATTTCTGAGCATATCGTATGTTCCATGCAAACCGCGCGTCTATCTTGCATCAACATTAGCACTATCTCCAAACATACCAAACCGAGCTTTCACTTCAGCACCTTGACCTAGGAGTACCATCGGGTGTGTCCAAAATGGTTTCTTATCCTGTGGTGCATTCGGTGCAAACCATGCACCTATCTTGCACTGAAACTAACACTATCTCCAAACTGACCGAACCAAGCTTCCAGTTGCGGCTCTTCACCCAAGAGTACCAAATAGTGCATCCAAAATAGTTTCTTAGACTATAGTGCATTAGGCGCAAACTGTGCACCTATCTTGCACCAAAACTTACAATGTCTACAAACGGATCGAAGCAAGATTCCATATGACACACGTCATCTACGAGTTCCATTGGGTGCGTCCAAATTGATTTCTAAGCATATGATATGTTCCTTGCAAATCATGCACCTATCTTGCATCAAGATTAGCACTATCTAAAAACAGATCAAACCGAGCTTCCACTTGAGCCTCTTCACCGAAGTACCAGCAGGTGATTCCAAAATGGTTTCTTAGACTATGGTGCATTACGCACAAACCATGCACATATCTTGCATCGAAACTAACACTATTTCTCAAAAGACCAAAGTGAGATTCCATATGACACACGTCATCAAGGAGTTCCATCGGGTGCATCCAAATTGATTTCCAAGCATATGGTATGTTCCATGCAAACCGTGTACCTATCTTAGATGGGTCAAAAATGGTTTCTTAGACTATGGTGCATTAGGCACAAACTATGCACCTATCTTGCACCGAAACTAACATTGTCTCCAAACAGACCGAAGCGAGATTCCATATGACACACGTCATCTAGAAGTTGCATTGGGTGCGTCCAATTTGATTTCTTAACATATGGTACGTTGCATGCAAACCGTGCATCTATCTTGTATCAAGATTAGCACTATCTCCAAACAGACCGAACCGAGCATCCACTTGAGCCCCTTCACCTAGGAGTACCAACAATAGCGTCCAAAATGGTTTCTTAGACTATGGTGCATTAGGTGCAAACTGTGCACCTATCTTGCACCGAAACTAACAATGTCTCCAAATGGACCGAAGCGAGATTCCAAATGACACACGTCATCAAGGAGTTCCATCGGGTGCATCCAAATTGATTTCCAAGCATATGATATGTTCCATGCAAATCGTGCCCCAATCTTGCATCAAGACTAGCACTATCTCTAAATAGACCGAACCGAGCCTCCACTTGAGCCTCTTCACCTAGGAGTACCAACAGGTGCTTCCAAAATGGTTTCTTAGACTTTGGTGCATTAGGCGCAAACCGTGCACATATCTTGCACCGAAACTAATACTATCTCTAAGCACACCAAAGCGAGATTCCATATGACACACGTCATCAAGGAGTTCTATCGGGTGCGTCCAAAATGGTTTCTTAGCCGATGCTGCATTATGTGCAAACCTTGCACCTATCCTGCACCGAAACTAACATTGTCTCCAAACAGACCGAAGCAAGATTTCATATGACACACGTCATCTAGGAGTTCCATCATGTGCTTCCAGATTTTTTTCCAAGCATTTGGTATGTTCCATGCAAACCGTGCACCTATCTTTCATCAAGATTAGCACTATATCCAAACAGACCGAATCGAGCAACCACTTGAGCCCCCTCACCTTGGAGTACCAACAAGTGCGTCCAAAATGGTTTCTTAGACTATGGTGCATTAGGTGCAAACTGTGCACCTATTTTGCACCAAAACTAATAATGTCTCCAAATTGACCGAAGCGAGATTCCATATGACACACGTCATCAAGGAGTTCCATCGGGTGCATCCAAATTGATTTCCAAGCATATGGTATGTTCCATGCAAACCATGCACCTACCTTGCATAAGGATTAGCACTATCTCCAAACTGACCGAACCAAGCTTCCACTTGAGCCTCTTCACCCAAGAGTACCAAATAGTGTGTCCAAAATGGTTTCTTAGACTATGGTGCATTAGGCACAAACTATGCACCTATCTTGCAATAAAACTTACAATGTCTATAAACGAACCGAAGCAAGATTCCATATGACACACGTCATCTAGGAGTTCCATTGGGTGCGTCCAAATTGATTTCTAAGGATATGTTATGTTCCTTGCAAATCATGCACCTATCTTGCATCAAGATTTGCACTATCTCCAAACAGATCAAACCGAGCTTCCACTGAGCAAACCATGCACATATCTTGCACCGAAGTACCAACAGGTGCTTCCAAAATGGTTTCTTAGACTATGGTGCATTAGGTGCAAACCATGCACATATCTTGCACCGAAACTAACACTATTTCTAAATAGACCAAAGCGAGATTCCATACGAGACACGTCGTCAAGGAGTTCCATCGGGTGCATCCAAATTGATTTCCAAGCATATGGTATGTTCCATGCAAACTATGCACCTATCTTGCATCAAGATTAGCACTATCTCCAAACAGACCGAACCGAGCTTCCACTTGAGCCTCTTCATCTAGGAGTACAAACAGGCATGTCAAAAATGGTTTCTTAGACTATGGTGCATTAGGCACAAACAATGCACCTATCTTGCACCGAAACTAACGCTGTCTCCAAACAGACTGAAGCGAGAATCCATATGACACTCGTCATCTAAGAGTTCCATTGGGTGCGTCCAAATTGATTTCTTAACATATGGAACGCTCCATGCAAACTGTGCAACTATCTTGCATCAAGATTAGCACTATATCTGAACAGACCAAATCGAGCCTCCACTTGAGCCTCTTCAACTACGAGTACCATCGAGGTGCGTCTAAAATGGTTTCTTAGCCTATGGTGCATTAGGCGTAAACCGTGCACATATGTTCTACCAAAACTAACACTGTCTCTAAATGAAATGAAGCATGATTCCATATGACACATCAACAAGGAGTTATATGAGGTGCATCCTAATTGATTTCTGAGCATATCGTATGTTCCATGCGAACCGTGCGTCTATCTTGCATCAAGATTAGCACTATCTCCAAACATACCAAACCGAGCTTTCACTTTAGCACCTTGACCTAGGAGTACCATCGGGTGTGTCCAAAATGGTTTCTTATCTTGTGGTGCATTCGGTGCAAACCATGCACCTATCTTGCACTGAAACTAACACTATCTCTAAACGGACCGAAGTGAGATTCCATATGACACATGTCATCTAGGAGTTCCATCTGGTGCGTCCAAATTGATTTTTGAGCATATGGTATGTTCCTTGCAAACGAACCGTGCGTCTATCTTGCATCAAGATTAGCACTATCTCGAAACAGACCGAACCGAGCCTCCACTTGAGCCTCTTCACCTAGGAGTACCAACAGGTGCTTCCAAAATGGTTTCTTAGACTTTAATGCATTAGGCGCAAACCGTGCACATTTCTTGCACCGAAACTAATACTGTCTCTAAGCACACCAAAGCGAGTTTGCATATGACACACGTCATCCAAGGAGTTCTATCGGGTCTGTCCAGATTGATTTCCAAGCATTTGGACGCACCCGATGAACTCCTAGATGACGTGTGTCATATGGAATCTCACTTCGGTCCGTTTGGAGATAGTGTTCGTTTCGATGCAAGATTGGTGCATGGTTTGCGCCTAATGCACCATAGGCTAAGAAACCATTATGGAAGCACCTGATGGTACTCCTAGGTGAAGAGGCTCAAGTGAAAGCTTGCTACGATATGTTTGGAGATAGTGCTAATCTTCATGTAATATAGGCGCACGGTTTGTATGGAATGTACCATATGCTTGAAAATCAATTTGGACGCACCCGATAGAACTCCTAGATGATGTGTGTCATGTGATGTCTCGCTTTGGTCTATTTGCAAATAGTGTTAGTTTCTATGCAAGGTAGGTGCACGGTTTGTGCCTAATGCACCATACTCTAAGAAGATATTGCAAGGTTTGTGACTAATGCACTATACTCTAAGAAATGATTTTGGACGCACCCGATGGTACTCCTAGGTGAAGGGGCTCAAGTGAAACCTCAGTTTGGTCTGTTTGGAGATAGTGCTAGTTTTGATGCAAGATAGTTGCACGGTTTGCATGGAGCGTACCATATGCTCGGAAATCAATTTGGACGCACCTGATGGAACTCCTAGATGACATGTGTCATATAGAATCTCGTTTTGGTCTATTTGGAGATAGTGTTAGTTTTGGTGCAAGATATTGCACGGTTTGTGCCTAATGAAGCATAGGCTAAGAAACCATTTTGGACGCACCTATTGGTACTGCTAGGTTAAGAGGCTCAAGTGGAAGCTTGGTTCGGTCTGTTTGGCGATAGTGCTAATCTTGATGCAAGATAGGTGCACGGTTTGCATGGAATGTCCCAGATGCTTGGAAATCAAATTGGATGCACCCGATGGACTCCTAGATGAAGTGTGTCATATGGAATCTCGCTTCGGTCTGTTTGGAGACTATATTAGTTTCAGTGCAAGATGCACAGTTTATGCCTAATGCACCATAGTCTAAGAAACCAATTTGGACACACCTGTTGGCACTCCTGGGTGAAGAGGCTCAAGTGGTATCTCGGTTTGGTCTATTTGGAGATATTGCTAGTCTTGATGCAAGATAGGTGCATGCTTTGCATGGAACATACCATATGCTTGGAAATCAATATGGACGCACCTGATGAAACTCCTAGATGACGTGTGTCATATGAAACCTCACTTTGGTCTATTTGGAGATAGTGTTAGTTTCGGTGCAAGATATATGCATGGTTTCTGCCAAATGGACCATAGGCTAAGAAACAATTTTAGAAGCACCCGATGGTACTCCAAGGTGAAGAGGCTCAAGTGGAAGCTCGGTTTGGTCTATTCAGAGATATTGCTAATCTTGATGCAAGATAGGTGCACTATTTGTGTGGAACATACCATATGCTTGAAACTCAATTTGGACTCACCCAATGAAACTCCTAGATGACGTGTGTCATATAGAATCTTCCTTCGGTCTGTTTAGAGACAGTGTTAGTTTTGGTGCAAAATAGGTGCACGGTTTGCGCCTAATGCACCATAGGCTAAGAAACGATTTTGACGCACCCGATGGTACTCCTAGGTAAAGGGGCTCAAGTGAAAGCTCGGTTTCGTCTGTTTGGAGATAGTGCTAATCTTGATGCAAGATAGGTGCACGATTAGCATGGAATGTACCATTTGCTGAGAAATCAATTTGGATGCACCCGATAGAACTCCTAGATGACGTGTGTCGTACGGAATCTCACTTTAGTCCATTTAGAGATAGTGTTAGTTCTGGTGCAAGATAGGTGCACTGTTTCCGCCTAATGCACCATAGGCTCACAAACCATTGTGGAAGCACCCGATGGAACTCCTAGGTGAAGAGGCTCAAGTGAAAGCTCGGTATGATCTGTTTGGAGATAGTGCTAATCTTCATGTAAGATAGGTGCGCGGTTTGCATGGAACATACCATATGCATGAAAATCATTTTGGACGCACCCGATAGAACTCCTAGATGATGTGTGTCATCTGATATCTCGCTTTGGTCTGTTTGAAGATAGTGTTAGTTTCGATGCAAGATGGTGTATGGTTTGTGCCTAATGCACAATACTCTAAGAAGATATTGCACGATTTGTGCCTAACGCACCATACTCTAAGAAATGATTTTGGACGCACCCGATGGTACTCCTAGGTGAAGGGGCTCAAGTGAAAGCTCGGTTTGGTCTGTTTGGAGATAGTGCTAATCTTGATGCAAGATAGGTGCACGGTTTGTGTAGAATGTCCCATATGCTCAGAAATCAATTTGGATGCACCTGATGGAACTCCTAGATGACGAATGTCATATGGAATCTCACTTCAGTCCGTTTGGAGACAATATTAGTTTTAGTGCAGGATAGATGCACAGTTTGCACCTAATGCACCATAGTCTAAGAAACCATTTTGAATGCACCTATTGGTACTCCTAGGTGAAGAAGCTCAAGTGGAAGCTCGGTTCGATCTGTTTCGAGACAGTGCTAACCTTAATGCAAGATAGGTAAATAGTTTGCATGGGACAAACCATATGCTTGGAATTCAATTTGGACGCACCCAATGGAACTCCTAGATGACGTGTGTCATATGGAATCTCACTTCGGTCTATTTGGAGACAGTGTTAGTTTCGGTGCAATATAGATGTACGGATTGCACCTAATGCACCATAGGCTAAGAAATCATTTTGGATGCACCTAGGAGAAGAGGTTCAAGTGGAAGCTCGGTTCGGTCTGTTTGGCGATAGTGCTAACCTTGATGCAAGATAGGTGCATGGTTTACATGGAATGTCCCATATGCTTGGAAATAAATTTGGATGCACCCGATGGAACTCCTAGATGATGTGTGTCATATGGAGTCTCGCTTCAGTCTGTTTGGAGACAATATTAGTTTCAGTGCAAGATAGGTGCACAGTTTGCACCAAATGCACCATAGTCTAAAAAACCATTTTGAACGCACGTGTTGGTACTGTTAGTTGAAGAGGCTCAAATCGAAGCTCGGTTTGGTCTGTTTCGAGACAGTGCTAATCTTAATGCAAGATGGGTGCACAGTTTGTATGAAACGTACCATATGCTCAGAAATCAATTTGGACGCACCCGTTGGAACTCCTAGATGACGTGTATCATATGGAATCTCGTTCGGTCTGTTTGGAGAGTGTTAGTTTCGGTGCAAGATAGGTGCACGGTTTGCGCCTAATGCACCATAGGCTAAAAAACCATTTTGGACACACCCGATGGTACTCCTAGGTGAAGTGGCTCAAGTGAAAGCTCGGTTCGGTCTATTTGGAGATAGTGCTAATCTTGTTGCAAGATAGGTGTACAGTTTGCATGGAAAGTACCATATGCTCAGAAATCAATTTGGACGCACCTGATGGAACTCGTAAATGACATGTGTCATGGAATCTCGCTTTGGTCTGTTTGAAGACAGTGTTAGTTTTGGTGCAAGATAGGTGCATAGTTTGCGCCTAATGAACCGAAGTCTAAGAAACCATTTTGGAAAATCTGTTGGTACTCAAAGGTGAAGAGGCTCAAGTGGAAGCTTGGTCCGGTCTGTTTGGAGATAGTGCTAATTTTGATGCAAGATAGGTGCATGGTTTGCATAGAACGTACCATATGCTCAGAAATCAATTTGGACGCACCCGATGGAACTCCTAGATGATGTGTGTCATATGGTATCTCACTTCGTTTCATTTGGAGACAATGTTAGTTTCACTGCAACATAGGTGGACAGTTTGCGCTTAATGCACCAAAGTCAAAGAAACCATTTTGGACGCATCTATTGGTACTTCTAGGTGAAGAGGCTAAAGTGGAAGCTCGGTTTAGTCTATTTGGAGGTTGTGCTAATCTTGATGCAAGATAGGTGCACAGTTTGCACGGGACATGCCATATGCTCGGAAATCAATTTGGACGCACCCGTTGGAACTCCTAGATGACGTGTATCATATGGAATCTCATTCGATCTATTTGGAGAGTGTTAGTTTTAGTGCAAGATAGTTGCACGGTTTGCTCCTAATGCACCATAGGCTAAAAAACCATTTTGGACACACCTGATGGTACTCCTAGGTGAAGAGGCTCAAGTGAAAGCTCGGTTCGGTCTATTTGGAGATAGGGCTAATCTAGATGCAAGATAGGTGTACAGTTTACATGGAAAGTACCATATGCTCACAAGTCAATTTGGACGCACCTGATGGAACTCGTAGATGACGTGTGTCATACGGAATCTCGCTTTGGTCCGTTTGAAGATAGTGTTAGTTTTGGTGCAAGATAGGTGCCCAGTTTGCGCCTAATGCACCATAGTCTAAGAAACCATTTTGGAAAATCTGTTGGTACTCAAAGGTGAAGAGGCTCAAGTGGAAGCTTGGTCCGGTCTGTTTGGAGATAGTGCTAATCTTGATGCAAGATAGGTGCATGGTTTGCATGGAACGTACCCTATGCTCGGAAATCAATTTGGACGCACCCGATGGAACTCTTAGATGACGTGTGTCATATGGAGTCTCGCTTCGGTATGTTTGTATACAATGTTAGTTTCGGTGCAAGATAGGTGCACAGTTTGTGCCTAATACACCATAGGCTAAGAAACCATTTTGGAAAATCTGTTGGTACTCAAAGGTGAAGAGGCTCAAGTGGAAGCTTGGTCCGGTCTGTTTGGAGATAGTGCTAATCTTAATGCTAGATAGGTGCATAGTTTGCACGGGACATACCATATTCCTAGAAATCAATTTGGACGCACCCGATGGAACTCTTAGATGACGTGTGTCATATGGAGTCTCGCTTCGGTATGTTTGTATACAATGTTAGTTTCGGTGCAAGATAGGTGCACAGTTTGTGCCTAATACACCATAGGCTAAGAAACGATTTTGGACGCACCCGATTGTACTCCTAGGTAAAGGGGCTTAAATGAATGCTCGGTTTGGTCTGTTTGGAGATAGTGCTAATCTTGATGTAAGATAGGTGCACAGTTTGCATGGAATGTACCATATGCTTAGAAATCAGTTTGGATGCACCCGATAGAACTCTTAGATGACGTGTGTCATATGGAATCTCACTTCGGTCCACATGGAGATAGTGTTACTTTCGGTGCAAGATAGGTGCTCGGTGTGCATGAAACAAAACATATGATTGAAAATCAATTTGGACACACCCGATATAACTCCTAGATGATGTGTGTCATCTAATATCTCACTTTGGTCCATTTGGAGAAAGTGTTAGTTTTGGTGCAAGATTGGTGCACGGTTTGTGCCTAATACACCATACTCTAAGAAACCATGTTGGACGCAACTGGTACTCTCCGCTGAAGAGGCTCAAGTGGAAGCTCGGTTCGGTCTATTTGGAGATAGTGCTAATCTTGATGCAACATAGTTGCATAGTTTGCATGGAATGTACCTTACGCTCAGAAATCAATTTGGACGCATCCGATAGAACTTCTGGATGACGTGTGTCATATGTAATCTTGCTTTGGTCCATTTGGAGAAAGTGTCAGTATCGGTGCAAGATAGGTGCACGGTTTGCGCCTAATGTACCGCAGGCTAAGAAACTATTTCGGACGCACCTGATGGTACTCCTAGGTGAAGTGGCTCAAGTGAAAGCTCAGTTCAGTCCATTTGGAGATAGTGCTACCCTTGATGCAAAATAGGTGCACAGTTTACATGGAACGTACCATATGCTTGAAAATCAATTTGGACGCACCCGATGGAACTCTTAGATGACGTGTTTCATATAGAATCTTGTTTCGGTCCATTTGGAGACAGTGTTAGTTTTGGTGCAAGATAGGTGCATAGTTTGTGCCTAATGCACCATAGCCTAAGAAACCATTTTGGGCACACCTGTTGGTACTCCTAGATGAAGAGGCTCAAGTGCAAGCTGGGTTCGGTCTGCTTGGAGATATTGCTAATCTTGATGCAAGATAGGTGCATGGTTTGAATAGAATGTACCATATGCTCAGAAATCAATTAGGACGCACACGATGGAACTCCTAGATGACGTGTATCATATGGAATCTCGGTTTGGTCCGTTTGGAGATAGTGTTAGTTTCGGTGCAAGGTAGGTGCATAGTTTGTGTCTAATGCACCATAGTCTAAGAAACCATTTTGGACGCACCTGTTGGTCCGAGGTGAAGAGGCTTAAGTGGAAGCTCGGTTCGGTCTATTTGGTGATGGTGCTAATCTTGATGCAAGATAGGTGCACGGTTTGTATGGAACGTACCATAAGCTCAGAAATCAATTTGGACGCACCCGATGGAACTCCTAGATGACGTGTGTCATATGGAATCTCGCTTTGGTCCGTTTGGAGATAGTGTTAGTTTCACTGCAAGATAGGTGCACAGTTTGCTCTTAATGCACCAAAGTCTAAGAAACCATTTTGGACGCACCTATTGGTACTTCTTTGTGAAGAGGCTAAAGTGGAAGCTCGGTTTAGTCTATTTCGAGATTGTGCTAATCTTAATGCAAGATAGGTGCATAGGTTGCACAGGACATACCATATTCCCAGAAATCAATTTGGACGCACCCGATGGAACTCTTAGATGACGTGTGTCATATGGAGTCTCGCTTCGGTCTGTTTGGAGACAGTGTTTGTTTCGGTGCAAAGTAGGTGCACAGTTTGTGCCTAATACACCATAGGCTAAGAAACAATTTTGGACGCACCCGATTGTACTCCTAGGTAAATGGGCTTAAATGAATGCTCGGTTTGGTCTGTTTGGAGATAGTGCTAATCTTGATGTAAGATAGGTGCACAGTTTGCATGGAATGTACCATATGCTTAGAAATCAGTTTGGATGCACTCGATAGAACTCTTAGATGATGTGTGTCATATCGAATCACACTTCGATCCACATGGAGATAGTGTTACTTTCGGTGCAAGATAGGTGCTCGGTGTGCATGAAACAAAACATATGCTTGAAAATCAATTTCGACACACCTGATATAACTCCTAGATGATGTGTGTCATCTGATATCTCACTTTGGTCCATTTGGAGAAAGTGATAGTTTTGGTGCAAGATTGGTGCACGGTTTGTGCCTAATACACCATACTCTAAGAAACCATTTTGGACGCAACCGGTACTCTCCGCTGAAGAGGCTCAAGTGGAAGCTCGGTTCGGTTTATTTGGAGATAGTGCTAATCTTGATGCAAGATAGTTGCATAGTTTGCATGGAACGTACCATATGCTCAGAAATCAATTTGGACGCATTCGATAGAACTTCTGGATGACGTGTGTCATATGTAATCTTGCTTTGGTCCATTTGGAGAAAGTGTTAGTATCTGTGCAAGATAGGTGCACGGTTTGCGCCTAATGTACCGCAAGCTAAGAAACTATTTTGGATGCACCCGACGGTACTCCTAGGTGAAGTGGCTCAAGTGAAAGCTCGGTTCAGTCTATTTGGAGATAGTGCTACCCTTGATGCAAAATAGGTGCACAGTTTACATGGAACGTACCATATGCTTGAAAATCAATTTGGACGCACCTAATGGAACTCCTAGATGACGTGTTTCATATAGAATCTCGTTTTGGTCCATTTGGAGACAGTGTTAGTTTTGGTGCAAGATAGGTGCATAGTTTGTGCCGAATGCACCATAGCCTCAGAAACCATTTTGGGTGCACCTGTTGGTACTCCTAGACGAAGAGGCTCATGTGCAAGCTGGGTTTGGTCTGCTTGGAGATACTGCTAATCTTGATGCAAGATAGGTGCATGGTTTGCATAGAACGTATCATATGCTCAGAAATCAATTTGGACGCACCCGATGGAACTCCTAGATGACGTGTGTCATATGGAATCTCGGTTTGGTCCGTTTGGAGATAGTGTTAGTTTCGGTGCAAGATAGGTGCACAGTTTGCGTCTAATGCACCATAGTCTAGGAAACTATTTTGGACGCACATGTTGGTCCGAGGTGAAGAGGCTCAAGTGGAAGCTTGGTTCGGTCTATTTGGTGATGGTGCTAATCTTGATGCAAGATAGGTGCACGGTTTGCATGGAACGTACCATATGCTCAGAAATCAATTTGGACGCACCCGATGGAACTCCTAGATGACGTGTGTCATATGGAATCTCGTTTTTGTCTGTTTGGAGATAGTGTTAGTTTTGGTGCAAGATAGTTGCACAGTTTGCGCCTAATGGCTCTCAAAAAAAGTTTGCGCCTAATGCACCATAGTCTAAGAAACCATTTTGGACGCACCTGTTGGTACTCCTAGGTGAAGAGGCTCAAATGGAAGCTCGGTTTGGTCTGTTTGGAGATAGTGCTAATCTTAATGCAAGATAGTTGCACAGTTTGCATGGAATGTGCCATATGCGCAGAAATCAATTTGCACGCACCCAATGGAACTCCTAGATGACGTGTGTCATATGGAATCTCGCTTCAATCCGTTTGGAGTCAGTGTTACTTTTGGTGCAAGATAGGTGCACAGTTGGCACCTACTGCACCATAGCATAAGAAACCATTTTGGACGCACCTATATGTACTCCTAGGTGAAGAGGCTTAAGTGGAAGCTTGGTTTGGTCTATTTGGAGATACTACTAATCTTGATGCAAGATAGGTGCGCGGTTTGCATGGAACATACCATATGCTCAGAAATCCATTCGGAGGCACCCGATGGAACTGTTAGATGAGGTGTGTCATATGGAATCTGGCTTTGATCCGTTTGGACATAGTGTTAGTTCTGGTGCAAGATAGGTGCACAGTTTGCGCTTAATGCACCATAGTCTAAGAAACCATTTTCGACGCACCTGTTGGTACTCCTAGGTGATGAGGCTCAAGTGGAAGCTTGGGTTCAGTCTGTTTGGAGATACTGCTAATCTTGATGCAAGATAGGTGCATGGTTTGCATGGAATGTACCATATGCTTGGAAATCAATTTGGACGCACCTGATGGAACTCCTAGATGTCATGTGTCATATGTAATCTCGTCTTGGTCTGTTTGGAGATAGTGTTAGTTTCGGTGCAAGATAGGTGCACGGTTTGTGCCTAATGCACCATACTCTAACAAACCATTTTGGACACACCTGATTGTACTCCTAGCTGAAGAGGCACAAGTGGAAGCTCGGTTTGGTCTGTTTGGAGATAGTGCTAATCTTGACGCAAGATAGGTCACGGTTTGCATGGACATACCATATGCTCAGAAATCAATTGGGACGCACCCGATAGAACTCGTAGATGACGTGTGTCACATGGAATCTCACTTCGGTCCATTTAGAGATAGTGTTAGTTTCGGTGCAAGATAAGTGTATGGGTTGCACCTAATGTACCATAGGCTCAAAAACCATTGTGGAAGCACCCGATGGTACTCCTAGGTGAAGAGGCTCAAGTGAAAGCTCGGTACGATTTGTTTGGAGATAGTGCTAATCTTCATGTAAGATAGGTGCACAGTTTGCTTGAAAATCAATTTGGACGCACCCTATAGAACTCCTAGGTGATGTGTGTCATCTGATATCTCACTTTTTTTTGTTTGGAGATAGTGTTAGTTTCAGTGCAAGATAGGTGCATGGTTTGTGCCTATGCACCATACTCTAACAAACCATTTTGGATGCACCCGATTGTGCTCCTAGCTGAAGAGTCTCAAGTGGATGCTCGGTTCTGTTTGTTTGGAGATAGTGCTAATCTTGATGCAAGATAGGTGCACGGTTTGTATGAAACGTACTATATGCTCAGAAATCAATTTGGACACACCCGATGGAACTCCTAGATGATGTGTGTCATATGAAATCTCGCTTTGGTCTGTTTAGAGATAGTCTTAGTTTCGGTGGAAGATATGTCCACAGTTTGGGCCTAATGCACAATAGCCTAAGAAAGCATTTTGTACGCACCTGTTGCTACTCCTAGGTGAAGAGACTCAAGTGGAAGCTTAGTTTGGACTGTTTGGAGATAGTGCTAAACTTGATGCAAGATTGGTGCACGGTTTGCATGGAACGTACTATATGCCCGAAAACAATTTGGACACGCCCGATGGAACTCCTAGATGTTGTGTGTCAAATGTAACCTCGCTTTAGTCCGTTTGGAGATAGTGTTAGTTTCGGTGCAAGATAGGTGCATGGTTTGTGCCTAATGCACCATACTCTAACAAACCCTTTTGGACACACCCGATTGTACTCCTAAATGAAGAGGCTCAAGTGGAAGCTCGTTTTGGTCTGTTTGGAGATAGTGCTAAACTTGATGCAAGATAGGTGCACGGTTTGCATGGACGTACCATATGCTAGGAAATCAATTGGGACGCACCCGCTAGAACTCCTAGATGACGTGTGTCATATGAAATCTCACTTCGGTCCATTTGGAGATAGTGTTAGTTTCGGTGTAAGATAGGTGCACGGTACGCACCGAATGCACCATAGGCTTAGAAACAGTTGTGGAAGCACCCGATGGTACACTTTGGAGACAGAGTTAGTTTCGGTGCAAGAAAGGTGCACGGTTTGCGCCTAATGCACGATAGGCTAAGAAACAATTTTGGACGCACCCAGTGGTATTCCTAGGTGCACGGTTTGCATGGGACATACCATATGCTTAAAAATCGATTTGGATGCACGTGATAGAACTCCTAGATGATGTGTGTCATATGGAATCTCGCTTCATCTATTTGGAGACAGTGTTAGTTTCAGTGCAAGATAGATGCACAGTTTATGCCTAATGCACCATAGCCTAAGAAACCATTTTGGATGCACCTATTGGTACTCCTAGGTGAAGAGACTTAAGTGGAAGCTTGGTTTGGTCTATTTGGAGATACTACTAATCTTGACGCAAGATAGGTGCACGGTATGCATGGAACGTAGCATATGCTCAGAAATCAATTTGGACGCACCTGATAGAACTCCTAGATGACATGTGTCATATGGAATCTCACATTGATCCGTTTGGAGATAGTGTTAGTTTCGGTGTAAGATAGGTGCACGATGTGCGCCTAATGCACCATAGGCTTAGAAACAGTTGTGGAAGCACCCGATGGTACTCCTAGGTGAAGAGGCTCAAGTGAAAGCTCGGTACAATCTGTTTAGAGATAGTGCTAATCTTCATGTAAGATAGGTGCACGGTTTGTAGGGAACATACCATATGCTTAAAAATCAATTTGGACGCACCCGATAGAACTCCTAGATGGTGTATGACATCTAATATCTCACTTTGGTCTGTTTGGAGATAGAGTTAATTTCGGTGCAAGATAGGTGCACGGTTTGTGCCTAATGCACCATACACTAAGAAACCATTTTGGACGCACCCGATGGTACTCCTAGCTGAAGAGGCTCAAGAGGAAGCTCGGTTAGGTCTATTTGGACATAGTGCTAATCTTGATGCAAGATAGTTGCACGGTTTGCATGGAATATACCATATGCTTGGAAATCAATTTGGACGCACCTGATGGAACTCTTAGCTGAAGAGGCTCAAGTGGAAGCTTGGTTCAGTCTATTTGGAGATAGTACTAATCTTGATTCAAGATAGGTGCACGGTTTGCATGGGACATACCATATGCTTGAAAATCGATTTGGATGCACCTGATGGAACTCCTAGTGACGTGTGTTATATGGAATCTCGCTTTGTCCGTTTGGAGACAGTGTTAGTTTCAGTGCAAGATAGGTGCACGGTTTATGCCTAAGGCACCATAGCCTAAGAAACTAATTTGGACGCACCCGATTGTACTCCTAGCTGAAGAGGCTCAAGTGGAATCTCGGTTTGGTCTGTTTGGAGATAGTGCTAATCTTGACGCGAGATAGGTGCACGGTTTGCATGGACGTACCATATGCTCAGAAATCAATTTGGAGGCACCCGATAGAACTCCTAGACGTGTGTCATATGGAATCCCACTTTGATCCGTTTGGAGATAGTGTTAGTTTCGGTGTAAGACAGGTGCACGGTGTGCGCCTAATGCACCATAGGCTTAGAAACAGTTGTGGAATCACCTGATGGTACTCCTAGGTGAAGAGGCTCAAGTGAAAGCTCGGTAAGATCTGTGTGGAGATAGTGCTAATCTTCATGTAAGATAGGTGCAACGTTTGTATGGAACATACCATATGCTTGAAAATCAATTTGCACGCACCCGATAGAACTCCTAGATGGTGTGTGTCATCTAATATCGCTTTGGTCTGTTTAGAGATAGTGTTAGTTTTGGTCCAAGATAGGTGCACGGTTTGTGCCTGATGCACCATACTCTAAGAAACCATTTTGGACGCACTTGATGGTACTCCTAGCTGAAGAGGCTTAAGAGGAAGCTCGGTTTGGTTTATTTGGAGATAGGGCTAATCTTGATGCAAGATAGTTGCACGGT
Source organism: Sorghum bicolor (assembly GCF_000003195.3). NCBI lineage: Eukaryota > Viridiplantae > Streptophyta > Magnoliopsida > Poales > Poaceae > Sorghum > Sorghum bicolor. The sequence continues at coordinate 21,092,166 of NC_012875.2, read as the reverse complement.
TTGTATGGAACGTATCATATGCTCAGATTTCAATTTGGACGCATCCGATGGAACTCCTAGCTGAAGAGGCTCAAGTGGAAGCTTGGTTCGGTCTGTTTGGAGATAGTCCTTATCTTGATGCAAGATAGATGCACAGTTTGCATGGGACATACCATATGCTTAAAAATCAATTTAGATGCACTTGATGGAACTCCTAGATGAGTTTGTCGTATGGAATGTCGCTTTGTCCGTTTGGAGACAGTATTAGTTTCGGTGCAAGATAGGTGCTGAGTTTATGCCTAATGCACCATAGCCTAAGAAACCATTTTGAGCACACCTATTGGTACTCCTAGATGAAGAGGCTCAAGTGGAAGCTTGGTTTGGTCTGTTTGGAGATACTACTAATCTTGATGCAAGATAGGTGCACAATTTGCATGGAACGTACCGTACGCTCATAAATCAATTTGGACGGACCCGATGGAACTCTGAGATGACGTGTGTCATATGGAATCTCGCTTTGGTCTATTTGGAGATAGTGTTAGTTTTAGTGCAAGATAGGTGCACAGTTTGCGTCTAATGCACCATAATCTAAGAAACCATTTTGGACGCACCTCTTGGTACTCCTAGGTGAAGACGCTCAAGTGGAAGCTCGGTCCGGTATATTTGGAGATAAAGCAAATCTTGATGCAAGATACTTGCATAGTTTGCATGGAACGTGCCATATGCAAGATACTCGCTTCGATCCGCTTGGAGTCAGCGTTAGTTTCTGTGCAAGATAGGTGCACAGTTTGCGCCTAATGCACCGTAGCCTAAGAAACCATTTTGGACACACCTCTATGTACTCCTAGGTGAAGAGGACCAAGTGGAAGCTTGGTTTGGTCTGTTTGGAGATACAACTAATCTTGATGCAAGATAGGTGCACGTTTACATGAAACGTACCATATGCTCAGAAATCAATTTAGACGCATACGATGGAACTCCTAGATGACGTGTATGGAATCTCGGTTTGATCCATTTGGAGACTGTTAGTTCTGGTGCAAGATAGGTGCACACTTTGCGCCTAATGCACCATAGTCTAAACAACCATTTTGGACGCACCTATTGGTACTCCTAGGTGATGAGGCTCAAGTGGAAGATCGATTCGATCTGTTTGGAGATAGTGCTAATCTTGATGCAAGATAGGTGCACAGTTTGCATGGAACGTACCATATGCTCGAAAATCAATTTGGATGCACCCGATGGAACTCCAAGATGACGTGTGTGATATGGAATCTCACTTCGGTCCGTTAGGAGACAGTGTTAGTTTTGGTGCCAGATAGGTGCGCATTTTGTGTCTAATGCACCATAGCCTAAGAAACCATTTTGGACGCACCTGTTGGTACTCCTAGGTGAAGAGGTTCAACTTGAAGCTTGGGTTCGGTCTGTTTGGAGATAATGCTAATCTTGATGCAAAATAGGTGCATGGTTTGCATGGAACGTACCATATGCTCGGAAATCAATTTGGACACACCTGATGGAACTCCTAGATGTCATGTGTCATATGTAATCTCGCTTTGGTATGTTTGGAGATAGTATTTGTTTTGGTGCAGATAGGTGCACAGTTTCTGCCTAATACACCATACACTAACAAAACATTTTGGAAGCACCCGATTGTACTCCAAGCTAAAGAGGTTCAAGTGGAAGCTCGGTTTGGTCTGTTTGGAGATAGTGCTAATCTTGATGCAAGATAGGTGCATGGTTTGCATGGATGTATCATATGCTTTGAAAACAATTTGGACACACCCGATATGTCATATGGAATCTCACTTCGGTCCATTTGGAGATAGTGTTTGTTTTGGTGCAAGATAGGTGTATGGTTTGCACCTAATGCACCATAGCCTAAGAAACCAATTTGGACGCACCTGTTGGCACTCCTAAGTGAAGAGGCTCAAGTGGAAGCTTGGTAGGCTCAAGTGGAAGCTTGGAACTCGTAAGTGAAGAGGCTCAAGGAGGTCCATCGGGTGCATCCAAATTGATTTCCAAGCATATGGTATGTTCCATGTAAACCATGCACCTACCTTAGATAAGGATTAGCACCTATCTCCAAACTGACCGAACCAAGCTTCCACTTGAGCCTCTTCATCCAAGTGTACCAAATAGTATGTCCAAAATGGTTTCATAGACTATGGTGCATTACGTGCAAACTGTGCACCTATCTTGCACTAAAACTTACAATGTCTACCAACGGACCAAAGCAAGATTCCATATGACACAAGTTATCTAGGAGTTCATTTGGGTGCGTCCAAATTGATTTCTAAGCATATGGTATGTTCCTTGCAAATCATGCATCTATCTTGCATCAAGATTAGCACTATCTCCAAACAGATTAAACCGAGCTTCTACTTGAGCCTCTTCACCAAAGTACCAACAGGTGCTTCCAAAATGCTTTCTTAGACTATGGTGCATTAGGCGCAAACCATGCAAATATCTTGCACCGACACTAACACTGTTTCTAAACAGACCAAAGCGAGATTCCATATGACACACGTCATCAAGGAGTTCCATCGGGTGCATCTAAATTGATTTCCAAGCATATGGTATGTTCCATACAAACCGTGCACCTATCTTGCATCAAAATTAGCACTATCTCCAAACAGACCGAACCGAGCTTCCACTTGAGCCTCTTCATCTAGGAGTACAAACAGGTGCGTCAAAAATGGTTTCCTAGACTATGGTGCATTTGGCACAAACTATGCACCTATCTTGCACCAAAACTAACATTGTCTCCAAACAGACCGAAGCGAGATTCCATATGACACACGTCTTCTAGGAGTTCCATTGGGTGCGTCCAAATTGATTTCATAACATATGGTACATTCCATGCAAACTATGCAACTATCCTGCATCAAGATTCGCACTATATCCGAAAAGACCAAATCGAGCCTCCACTTGAGCCTCTTCAACTACGAGTACCACCGGGTGCGTCTAAAATGGTTTCTTAGCCTATGGTGCATTAGGCGTAAACCATGCACATATCTTCTACCAAAACTAACACTATCTCTAAACGAACCGAAGCAAGATTCCATATGACACACACATCATCAAAGAGTTATATCAGGTGCGTCCTAATTGATTTCTGAGCATATTGTATGTTCTATGGAAACCGTGCATCTATCTTGCATCAAGATTAGCACTATCTCGAAACATACCAAACCGAGCTTTCACTTGAGCCCCTTGACCTAGGAGTATCATCGGGTGCGTCCAAAATGGTTTCTTATCCTATGGTGCATTAGGTGCAAACCGTGCACCTATCTTGCACCGAAACTAACAATATCTCTAAACGGACCGAAGTGAGATTCCATATGACACATGTCATCTAGGAGTTCCATCTGGTGCGTCCAATTAATTTCCTAGCATATGGTATGTTCAATGCAAATCGTGCACCTATCTTGCATCAAGATTAACACTATCTCTAAACAGACCAAACCGAGCCTCCACTTGAGCCTCTTTACATAGGAGTACCAACAGGTGTTTCAAAAATGGTTTCTTAGACTTTGGTGCATTAGGCGCGAACCATGCACATATCTTGCACCGAAACTAATACTCTCTCTAAGCACAACAAAGCGAGATTCCATATGACACACGTCATGAAGGAGTTCTATCGGGTGTGTCCAAATTAATTTCTAAGCATATGGTACGTTCCATGCAGACCGTGCATCTATCTTGGATGAAGATTAGCACAGTCTCCATATAGACCAAACCGAGGTTTCACTTGAGCCTTTTACCTAGGAGTACCATCAGGTGCGTCCAAAATGGTTTCTTAGCCAACGCTGCATTATGTGCAAACCTTGCACCTATCCTGCACCGAAACTAACACTGTCTCCAAACAGACCGAAGCAAGATTTCATATGACACACATCATCTAGGAGTTCCATCATGTGCGTCCAGATTGATTTTTAAGCATTTGGTATGTTCCATGCAAACCATGCACCTAATTTACATCAAGATTAGCACTTCACCGAACCGAGCATCCACTTGACCCCCTCACCTAGGAGTACCAACAAGTGCGTCCAAAACGGTTTCTTAGACAATGGTGCATTAGGTGCAAACTGTGCACCTATCTTGCACTGAAACTAACAATATCTCCAAATGGACCGAAGCGAGATTCCATATGACACACGTCATCAAGGAGATCCATCTAGTGCATCCAAATTGATTTCCAAGCATATGGTATGTTCCATGCAAACCATGCACCTATCTTGCATCAAGATTAGCACTATCTCCAAACAGACCGAACCGAGCTTCCACTTGAGCCTCTTCATCTAGGAGTACAAACAGGTGCGTCAAAAATGGTTTCTTAGACTATGGTGCATTAGGCACAAACTATGCACCTATCTTGCACCGAAACTAACATGGTCTCCAAATAGACTGAACCGAGCTTGCCTCTTCATCTAGGAGTACAAACAGGTGCGTCAAAAATGGTTTCTTAGACTATGGTGCACTAGGCACAAACTATGCACCTATCTTGCACCAAAACTAACAATGTCTCCAAACAGATCGAAGCGAGATTCCATACGACACACGTCATCTAGGAATTCCATTAGGTGTGTCCAAATTGATTTCTTAACATATGGAACGTTCAATGCAAATTGTGCAACTGTCTTACATCAAGATTAGCACTATATCCGAACAGACCAAATCGAGCCTCCACTTGAGCCTCTTCAACTATGAGTACCATCGGGTGCGTCCAAAATGGTTTCTTATCCTATGGTGCATTCGGTGCAAACCATGCACCTATCTTGCACCGAAACTAACACTATCTCTAAACCAACCGAAGGGAGATTCCATAAGACACATGTCATCTAGGTGTTCCATCTGGTGTGTCCAAATTAATTTTTGAGCATATCGTATGTTCCTTGCAAATCGTGCACCTACCTTGCATCAAGATTAGCACTATCTCCAAACAGACCGAACCAAGCTTCCAATTGTGCCTCTTCATCTAGGAGTACAAACAGGTGAGTCAAAAATAGTATCTTAGACTATGGTGCATTAGGCGCAAACCGTGCACATTTCTTGCACCGAAACTAACATTATCTCCAAACAGACCGAAGCGAGATTCCATGTGACACGTCATCTAGGAGTTCCATTGGGTGCGTCCAAAATAATTTCTAAACATATGGTACGCTCCATGCAGACTGTGCATCTATCTTGCATCAAGATTAGCACTATCTCCAAAAAGACCAACCGAGCTTTCACTTGAGCCTTTTACCTAGGAGTACCATCGGGTGCGTGCAAAATGGTTTCTTAGTCTATGCTGCAATATGTGCAAACCTTACACCTATCTTGCACCGAAACTAACACTGTCTCCAAACAGACCGAAGCAAGATTTCGTATGACACACGTCATCTAGGAGTTCCATCATGTGCTTCCAGATTGATTTCCAAGCATTTGGTATGTTCCATGCAAACCGTGCACCTATCTTGCATTAAGATTAGCACTATCTCCAAACAGACTGAACCGAGCATCCACTTGAGCCCCTTCACCTAGGAGTACCAACAAGTGCGTCCAAAATGGTTTCTTAGACTATGGTGCATTAGGTGCAAATTGTGCACCTATCTTTCACTAAAACTAACAATATCTCCAAATGGACCGAAGCGAGATTCCATATGACACACGTCATCAAGGAGTTCCATCGGGTGCATCCAAATTGATTTCCGAGCATATGGTATGTTCCATGCAAACCGTGTACCTATCTTGCATCAACATTAACACTATCTCCAAACAGACCGAACCGAGCTTCCAATTTTGCCTCTTCATCTAGGTGTACAAACAGGTGCGTCAGAAATGGTTTCTTAGACTATGGTGCATTAGGCACAAACTATGCACCTATCTTGCACTGAAACTAACACTGTCTCCAAACAGACTGAACCGAGCTTCCACTTGAGCCTCTTCATCTAGGAGTACAAACAGGTGCGTTAAAAATGGTTTCTTAGACAATGGTGCATTAGGCACAAACTATGCACCTATCTTGCACTGAAACTAACATTGTCTCCAAACAGACCGAAGCGAGATTCCATATGACACACGTCATCAAGGAGTTCCATTGGGTGCATCCAAATTGATTTCTTAACATATGGAACCTTCCATGCAAACTGTGCAACCATCTTACATCAAGACTAGCACTATATCTGAACAGACCAAATCGAGCCTCCACTTGAGCCTCTTCAACTATGAGTACCGTCAGGTGCGTTTAAAATGGTTTCTTAGCCTATGGTGCGTTTAAAATGGTTTCTTAGCCAAACTGTGCACCTATCTTGCATTAAGATTAGCACTATCTCCAAACAGACTGAACCGAGCATCCACTTCAGCCCCTTCACCTAGGAGTACCAACAAGTGCGTCCAAAATGGTTTCTTAGACTTTGGTGCAAACTGTGCACCTATCTTGCACTAAAACTAACAATATCTCCAAATGGACCGAAGTGAGGTTCCATATGACACATGTCATCTAGGAGTTCCATTGGGTGCATCCAAATTGATTTCTGAGCATATGGTATGTTCCTTGCAAATCGTGCACTTATCTTGCATCAAGATTAGCACTATCTCTAAACAGACCGAACCGAGCCTCCACTTGAGCCTCTTCACCTAGGAGTACCAACAGATGCTTCCAAAATGCTTTCTTAGACTTTGGTGCATTAGGGGTAAACCGTGCACATATCTTGCACCGAAACTAATACTGTCCCTAAGCACACAAAAGCGAGATTCCATATGACACACGTCATCAAGGAGTTCTATCGGGTGTGTCCAAATTAATTTCTAAGCATATGGTACGTTCCATGCAGACCGTGCATCTATCTTGCATCAAGATTAGCACTATCTCCAAATAGACCAAACCAAGCTTTCACTTGAGCCTTTTACCTAGGAGTACCATCGGGTGCATCCAAAATGGTTTCTTAGCCTATGCTGCATTATGTACAAACCTTGCACCTATCTTGCACCAAAACTAACACTGTCTCCAAACAGACCAAAGCAAGATTTTGTATGACACACACCATCTAGGGTTCCGTCATGTGCATCTAGATTGATTTCCAAGAATTTGGTATGTTCCATGCAAACTGTGCACCTATCTTGCATCAAGATTAGCACTATCCCCAAACAGACCGAACCGAGTATCCACTTGAGCCCCTTCACCTAGGAGTACCAACAAGTGCATCCAAAATGGTTTCTTAGACTATGGTGCACTAGGTGCAAACTGTGCATCTATCTTGCACCGAAACTAACAATGTCTCCAAATGGACCGAAGCGAGATTCCATATGACACACGTCATCAAGGAGTTCCATCGGGTGCATCCAAATTGATTTCCAAGCATATGGTATGTTCCATGCAAATCATGCACCTATCTTGCATCAAGATTAGCACTGTCTCCAAATAAATCAAACCGAGCTTCCACTTGAGCCTCTTCACCGAAGTACCAACAGGTGCTTTCAAAATGGTTTCTTAGACTATGGTGCATTAGGCGCAAACCCTGCACATATCTTGCACCAAAACTAATACTGTTTCTAAACAGACCAAAGTGAGATTCCATATGACACATGTCATCAAGGAGTTCCATCGGGTGCATCCAAATTGATTTCCAAGCATATGGTATGTTCCATGCAAACTGTGCACCTATCTTGCATCATGATTGGCACTATGTCCAAACAGACCGAACCGAGCTTCCACTTGAGCCTCTTCATCTAGGAGTACAAATAGGTGTGTCAAAAATGGTTTCTTAGACTATGGTGCATTAGGCACAAACTATGCACCTATCTTGCACCGAAACTAACATTGTCTCCAAACAGACCGAAGCGAGATTCCATATGACACACATCATCTAGGATTTCCATTGGGTGCGTCCAAATTGATTTCTTAACATATGGTACGTTGCATGCAAACTGTGCAACTATCTTGCATCAAGATTAGCACTATATCCGAACAGACCAAATCGAGCCTCCACTTGAGCCTCTTCAACTACGAGTACCATCGGGTGCGTCTAAAATTGCTTAGCCTATGGTGCATTAGGCGTAAACCGTGCACATATCTTCTACCAAAACTAACACTATCTCTAAACGAACCGAAGCAAGATTCCATATGACACAAATCATCAAGGAGTTATATCAGGTGTGTCCTAATTGATTTCTAAGCATATCGTATGTTCCATGCAAACCGTGCATCTATCTTGCATCAAGATTAGCACTATCTCCAAACAGACCGAACCGAGCATCCACTTGAGCCCCTTCACCTAGGAGTACCAACAAGTGCGTCCAAAATGGTTTCTTAGACTATGGTGCATTAGGGGCAAACTGTGCACCTATCTTGCACCAAAACTAACAATGTCATGTGTTGTGTGCACCCACGATCAAGTACCCAATGCCTTCCTCCGGCTTTATAATTTATCTAGAAAACAAATCAATGTTTCTTAGGTACCCATACTTGTTTGGGTCCTTGGAGGTTAGTGACTAAGCTTTTTGTACCCAAATGGCCTTCTTCTTTGGACCCACAATTGGTGTACCAACAAACTTAGCATGCACACCCTTCTCACCCTTGGTAAGCACATAACAAGAATCAAATGGAATGTAAGATACATTAGCATTTTTCTTGGTCTTGTTCACTTTATTGCAATTAAGCTCTAGGTGCCCAACTTGCTTGCATTTGTTGCAATACCAACTGTTGCTCTTCACAAAGCTAGGCTTGTGAGTTGCAAAGGTCGCCTTGCCTTTCTTGGGGGTATAGCCTAATCCCTCTTTGTTGAGAGAAAACCTTTGACTACCCAAGCACTTTAGCAAGCGGGCCTCACCACCATAGGCCTTGCCTAGGGCGTGAGTGAGCTCATCCACCTCTCTCTTGAGAGTCTCATTCTCAACCTTTAGTGAGGTATCACAAGTGACACTAACACTAGAAGTAGAGGTAGAGTTGGTGGTGGTGGATGAAGACCTACAAGAAGAGTTAGTGGCAACAACAATAGGTGGGTTGGGTGATTCTTTAATTAAGTCACATGTTGTGCCCACATCACATGATACAACAACCTTTTCCCTGTTCTCTTCTAACAACAAGGAGTGAGCTTTCTCAAGCTTGGTGTGAGCCTTGTCAAGCTTCTCATGGGCTTCCACTAGCCTCTCATGATTAGCATTGAGCTCATCAAAGGATTGCTCAAGAGCTTTTAACTTCTTGGCCAATTCTTTGCACTTCTTGTTTTTAGATTGAATGAGAGATTCGGCTTGTTCTAACATGTCCATGAGTTGTTCATTAGTGAATTTATTTTCATCATCACTATCACTATCATGTTCATGTTCACTTTCACTTTCATCATATTGTACCTTGTGGCACTTGGCCATGAAGCATGAAGGAGTGTCGAAGAGTGATGGCTTGTTGATAGCAATGCTTGCAAGTGCCTTCTTTTTGGATGATTTGTCATCATCGCTTGAGTCATCATCCGAAGAGGCATCACTATCCCATGTCACAACATAGGATCCACCCTTCTTCTTCTTCTTGAAGAACATCTTCTTCTCTTTCTTTTCTTTCTTCTCCTTCTTGTTCTTCTTGTTATGCTCATCATTGTCACTATTGTAAGGACAATCCGCCACAATATGATTGGGGCTCTTACACTTGTAGCATAGCCTCACATATTCCTTGTTCTTGGAGTTGTCCCTTCTCTTCCTTGTATGGTAGCCCTTTTTCTTCATCATCTTGCTGAACTTGCGGACAAAGAGTGCTAGTGCTTCATCATCACTATCATCATTGGAACACTCCTCATCACTTGATTCTTCCTTGTTCTTGCTCTTGGATGAAGAGCTAGCTTTGAATGCTCCACTCTTCTTCTTATCATCATCATCCTTCTTCATGACCTCATCATCATCATTGTCATTATATTGATCTTCGGTCATGACATCTCCAAGTACCTCATTGAGAGATACACCTGTCAATACACCTGTCAAGTACCTCATTGAGAGATACATCATCATCAATGTCATTATATTGATCTTCGGTCATGACACCTGTCAATCCATCTCCAAGTACCTCATTGAGAGATACACCTGTCAACCTCTTGGGCAAGCACATCAAGAACTTATGAATGAAGTCCTCATCCTTCACTTTCTCACCAAGGCCCTTGAGGTCATTGATGATGACTTGGAGCCTATAGAACATTTCCAGAATTGACTCATTATCCTTCATATTGAAGTTTGATAGCTTGTCCTTGAGCATATACAACTTGGCACTTTTTACAGTTGTAGTGCCCTCATATGTTTCTTCTAGCCTTGTCCACACTTCACTTGCCTTCTCAAGATCTTTGACTTGTTCAAATACCTTTGAATCAATGCCATTATAGTTGTGTTGAGAGCCATTGTATTGCATTGCTTGTTTGCTCTCTCATTGTCGGTGGGGTTAGCGGAGTCAAGGATCACAAAATCATTCTCCGTGACTTCCCACACTCTATCATTGATTGATCCAAGATACATTTTCATTTTTCTCTTCCAATAGTCAAAAGAACTTGTTCCATCAAAGAACGGTGGTTTGCCCCCAACATGGTTGAACACTATTTGAGCCATAATTTGAGCACCGAGGTTGTTAAGCCTTCACAAAACAGTGACCACGGCTCCAATACCACTTGAAAGGTCCTAATATGGCTAGAGGGGAGGTGAATAGCCTATTTAAAAATCTACAAACTCATAGAGCAAGAGGTTAGTAGATAACAAGCATAACTTTTTGTTCTAGCTCTAAAGGGTTGTTTGCCAGCCACCTATCCAACAATTCTAGTTGCTATGATCACTATGCACACAAGAGCTATGTCACTACTTACACTAGAGAGCTATCTAAAGTTTCTATACAAGTAAGTAAGCTACTCTAGTTTGCGGGAATGTAAGAGAGAGATGGTTTGATCTTTATACCGCCGCATAGAGGGGATGAACCAATCAATAATATGAAGTCCAATCACCAGGAGAAATCCAATAAACAATCACAATGGAGACACACAATTTTCTCCTGAGGTTCACGTGCTTGCTGGCACGCTACGTCCCTATTGTGTCGACCAACACTTGGTGGTTCGGCGGCTAAGAGGTGTACCACGAACCTCGTCCTCACTAGGACACCGCAAGAACTGACCCACAAGTGAGGTAACTCAATGACACAAGCAATCCACTAAAGTTACCTTTTGGCTCTCCGCAGGGAAGGTACAAGACCCCTCACAATCACCAGGAGATAGCCACGAACAATCACCAAATCGTGCCAATGCTCCTCTGCTGCTCCAAGTCATCTAGGTGGCGGCAACCACCAAGAGTAACAAGAAAACCGCAGCCAAATCGATCCCCAAGTGCCACTAGATGCAACCACTCAAGCAAATGCACTTGGAATCACTCCCAATCTCACAAAGATGAATAATCTATGAAGGATATGAGAGGGAGGTGTTTGCTTAGGCTCACAAGGATTCAAGTATGCTAGAATGCCAAGAGAGTGAGCCCTAAGTTGGCCAACAACTATTTATAAGCTCCTCAAAACAAATAGAGCCATTGGCTCTTTCACTAGGCTAAAAACGGGGTCACCTGATGAACCACAGGGGGCACCGGACACACAACCCCTGTGTCTGGTGCTCTAGAAACAGCCACGTGTTGCCCTATCCACTTTCGCATGTTGATCTCTAACGGTCACTTGTAGAGCACCGGACGCGCTCAAGTTGGCACCGGACGTGTCTGGTACTCATCGGACTAAAACTCAGGGAGGTCTGCAAACTCGCGGGGTCACTGGACGCTGAGCACGGACCGTCTGGTGCTCACTGGTCTCATACCTAGAGAGCATTGCAAAAGCACAGAACACTGGACTCAAAACACCGGACGCTCAAACAGGATCTAACCTGCGTCCGGTGTTGGGCGTCCGGTGCCTAACTCTAGCTGAGCTAGGCACTGCCTACACACCGGACGCACAGACACAGCGTCTGGTGCCTCTGAGCCAGTGTCCGGTGAGTGTTTCTAAGCGAGATACACACCCGCGACTTCTCCAATTTTCCCAACGGTGCAATAGAAAAATTGCACGTCATTTTCTCAAAAAAGCACCGAATCCCGCCGAGAAAGCTCGGCGGGAGGGGGAGAGGAACCCATCCTCTGTCTACCCTTCAAATTGCACCTCCTTTTCAAAGTGTGCCAACACCACAATGTGTAAACCAACATGTGCACGTGTGTTAGCATTTTCACAAACATTTTCTTCAAAGGAGTTAAGTTAGCTCACTAGGTTCTAAATGCATGCACATGAATAATGACACCTAGTGGCACTTGATAACCGCTTAGCCAATGAATTCCCCTCTTTATAGTATGGCTATCTATCCTAAGTGTGATCACACCGTCTATGGTGTCTTGATCACCAAAACCAAAACCCTAAGCAATACCTTTGCCTTGATCTCCATAGGGTTTTATTTTTCTCTTTCTTCTTTTCTAAGTTGAGCACTTGATCATCTTGTGGTCATCACCATCATCACCATGATCATCTCTTGCTCCATCACTTGGCATGTACCAACCTCATTAAGTCTACACACACTTAGTATAGAGGTTAGTACAAGGGTTTCATCAATTATCCAAAACCAAACTAGGGCTTTCGACAATTTGCGCCTAATGCACCATAGTCTAAGAAACCATTTTGGACGCACCTGTTGGTACTCCTAGGTGAAGTGGCTCAAGTGGAAGCTCAGTTCGGTCTTTTTGGAGATAGTGCTAATCTTGATGCAAGATAGGTGCACGGTTTGCATGGAACGTACCATATGCTCAAAAATCAATTTGGACGCACTAGATGGAAGACCTAGATGACGTGTGTCATATGGAATCTCGCTTTGATCTGTTTGGAGACAGTGTTGGTTTCGGTGCAAGATATGTGCACAATTTGCACCTAATGCACCATAGGCTGAGAAACCATTTTAGACGCACCTGATCGTACTCCTTGGCGAAGAGGCTCAAGTGGAAGCTCGATGTGGTCTGTTTGGAGATAGTGCTAATCTTGATGCTAGATAGGTGCACAGTTTGCATAGAACATACCGTATGCTCGGATATAAATTTAGACGCACCCAATGGAACTCCTAGATGACGTGTGTCATATGGCATCTTGCTTCGGTTTGTTTAGAGATAGTGTTAGTGTCGGTGCAAGATAGGTGCACGGTTTGCACCTAATGCACCATAGGCTAAGACACCATTTTGGATGCACTTGATGGTACTTCTAGGTGAAGAGGCTCAAGTGAAAGCTCGGTATGATCTGTTTGGAGATAGTGCTAATTTTCATTTAAGATAGGTGCATGGTTTGCTTGGAACGTACCATATGCTTGAAAATCAATTTGGACACACCCGATGGAACTCCTAAATGATGTGTGTCATATGTAATCTTGCTTTGGTCCATTTAGAGAAAGTGTTAGTTTTGGTGTAATTTGCGCCTAATGGACCATAGGCTAAGAAACAATTTTGGATGCACCCGATGGTACTCATAGGTAAAGGGGCTCAAGTAAAAGCTCGATTTGGTCTGTTTGGAGATAGTGCTAATCTTGATGCAAGATAGTTGCACGGTTTGCATGGAACTTACTATATGCTCGGAAATCAATTTGGACGCACCCAGTGGAACTCCTAGATGACGAGTGTCATATGGAATATCGCTTCAGTCTATTTGGAGACAGTGTTAGATTCGGTGCAAGATAGCTGCACGGTTTGTGCCTAATGCACAATCGGCTAAGAAACAATTTTGGACGCACCCGATGGTACTCCTAGGTAAAGGGGCTCTAGTGAAAGCTTAGTTTGGTCTGTTCGGAGATAGTGCTAATCTTTATGCAAGATAGATGCACGGTTTGCATGGAATGTACCATATGCTCAGAAATCAATTTGGACGCACCCGATGAACTCCTAGATGACGTGTGTCATATGGAATCTCACTTCGGTCCGTTTGTAGATAGTGTTCATTTCTGTGCAAGATTGGTGCATGGTTTGCGCCTAATGCACCATAGGCTAAGAAACTATTATGGAAGCACCCGATGGTACTCTTAGGTGAAGAGGCTCAAGTGAAAGCTTGCTATGATCTGTTTGGAGATAGTGCTAATCTTCATGTAAGATAGGTGCACGGTTTGTGCCTAATGCACCATCGGCTAAGAAACAATTTTGGACGCACCCGATGGTACTCCTAGGTAAAGGGGCTCTCGTGAAAGCTTAGTTTGGTCTGTTCGGAGATAGTGCTAATCTTTATGCAAGATAGGTGCACGGTTTGCATGGAATGTACCATATACTCAGAAATCAATTTGGACGCACCCGATGAACTCCTAGATGACGTGTGTCATATGGAATCTCACTTCGGTCAGTTTGTAGATAGTGTTCATTTCTGTGCAAGTTTGGTGCAAGGTTTGCGCCTAATGCACCATAGGCTAAGAAACTATTATGGAAGCACCCGATGGTACTCTTAGGTGAAGAGGCTCAAGTGAAAGCTTGCTATGATCTGTTTGGAGGTAGTGCTAATCTTCATGTAAGATAGGTGCACGGTTTGTATGGAACATACCATATGCTTGAAAATCAATTTTGATGCACCCGATAGAACTCCTTGATGATGTGTGTCATGTGATATCTCGCTTTGGTCTATTTGCAGATAGTGTTAGTTTCCGTGCAAGATAGGTGCATGGTTTGTGCCAAATGCACCATACTCTAAGAAGATATTGCACGGTTTGTGACTAATGCACCGTACTCTAAGAAATGATTTTGGACGCACCCGATGGTACTCCTAGGTGAAGGGGCTCAAGTGAAAGCCCAGTTTGGCCTATTTGGAGATAGTGCTAATCTTGATGCAAGATAGGTGCACGGTTTGCATGGAATGTACCGTATGCTCAGAAATCAATTTGGATGCACCCGATAGAACTTCAAGATGACGTGTGTCATATGGAATCTCACTTCAGTCCATTTGGAGATAGTGTTAGTTTTGGTGCAAGATAGGTACACTGTTTGTGTATAATGCACCATAGGCTTAGAAACTGTTGTGGAAGCACCCAATGATACTTCTATGTGAAGAGGCTCAAGTGAAAGCTCAGTACAATCTATTTGGAGATAGTGTTAGTTTTGGTGCAAGATAGGTGCACGGTTTGTGCCTAATGCACCATACTCTAAGAAAACATTTTTGATGCACCCGATGGTACTCCTAGCTGAAGAGGCTCAAGTGGAAGCTCGGTTCGGTCTATTTGGAGATAGTGCTAATCTTGATGCAAGATAGTTGCACGGTTTGCATGGAGCGTACCATATGCTCGAAAAACAATTGGACGCACCTGATGGAACTCCTAGATGACATGTGTCATATAGAATCTCGTTTTGGTCTAATTGGAGACAGTGTTAGTTTTGGGGCAAGATATTGCACGGTTTGTGCCTAATGCACCATAGGCTAAGAAACCATTTTGGACGCACATATTGGTACTGCTAGGTGAAGAGGCTCAAGTGGAAGCTCGGTTCGGTCTGTTTGGCGATAGTGCTAATATTGATGCAAGATAGGTGCACAGTTTGCATGGAATATCCCAGATGCTTGGAAATCAAATTGGATGCACCCGATGGAACTCCTAGATGAAGTGTGCCCTATGGAATCTCGCTTCGGTCCGTTTGGAGACAATATTAGTTTCAGTGCAAGATAGGTGCACAGTTTGCGCATAATGCACCATAGTCTAAGAAACCATTTTTTACACACCTGTTGGCACTCCTGGGTGAAGAGGCTCAAGTGGAATCTCGGTTTGGTCTATTTGCAGATAGTGCTAGTCTTGATGCAAGATAGGTGCATGCTTTGCATGGAACATACCTGCTTGGAAATCAATATGGACGCACCTGATGAAACTCCTAGACGACGTGTGTCATATGGAATCTTGCTTTGGTCTATTTGGAGATAGTGTTAGTTTCGGTGCAAGATATATGCACGATTTGTGCTAAATGCAGCATAGGCTAAGAAACCATTTTAGAAGCACCCGATGGTACTCCTAGGTGAAGAGGCTCAAGTGGAAGCTCGGTTTGGTCTATTCAGAGATATTGCTAATCTTGATGCAAGATAGGTGCACTATTTGTGTGGAACATATCATATGCTCGGAAATCAATTTGGACACACCCAATGAAACTCCTAGACGATGTGTGTCATATGGAATCTTGCTTCGGTCTTTTTAGAGACTGTTAGTTTCACTGCAAGATAGGTGCACAGTTTGCGCCTAATGTGATGTGTGTCACATGGAATCTAGCTTCGGTCTGTTTGGAGATAGTGTTAGATTCAGTGCAAGATAGGTGCACGGTTTGCGCCTAGTGCACCATAGGCTAAGAAATGATTTTTGATGCACTCGATGGTACTCCTAGGTAAAGGGGCTCAAGTGAAAGCTCGGTTTGGTCTGTTTGGAGATAGTGCTAATCTTGATGCAAGATAGGTGCACGGTTAGCATAGAATGTACCATATGCTCAGAAATCAATTTGGATACACCCGATAGAACTCCTAGATGACGTGTGTCGTACGGAATCTCACTTTAGTCCATTTGAAGATAGTGTTAGTTTCGGTGCAAGATGGTGTATGGTTTGTGCCTAATGCACCATACTCTAAGAAGATATTGCACGGTTTATGGCTAATGCACCATACTCTAAGAAACGATTTTGGACGCACCCGATGGTACTCCTAGGTGAAGGGGCTCAAGTGAAAGCTCGGTTTGGTCTGTTTGGAGATAGTGCTAATCTTGATGCAAGATATTTTCATGGTTTGCATAGAATGTCCCATATGCTCGGAAATCAATTTGGATGCACCAGATGGAACTCCTAGATGACGTGTGTCATATGGAATCTCACTTCAGTCTGTTTGGAGACAATATTTGTTTCCGTGCAGGATAGGTGCATAGTTTGTGCCTAATGCACCATAGTCTAAGAAACCATTTTGAATGCACATATCGGTACTCCTAGGTGAAGAGGCTCAAGCAGAAGCTAAGTTCGGTCTGTTTTGAGACAGTGCTAACCTTAATGCAAGATAGGTGCATAGTTTGCATGGGAAATACCATATGCTTGGAAATCAATTTGGACGCACCCGATGGAACTCCTAGATGACATGTGTCATATGGAATCTCGCTTCGGTCTGTTTGGAGACAGTGTTAGTTTCGATGCAATATAGATGCACGGATTGCGCCTAATGCACCATAGGCTAAGAAATCATTTTGGATGCACCTATTGGTACTCCTAGGTGAAGAGGCTCAAGTGGAAGCTCGGTTCGGTCTGTTTGGCGATAGTGCTAACCTTGATGCAAGATAGGTGCATGGTTTGCATGGAATGTCCCATATGCCCGAAAATAAATTTGGATGCACCCGATGGAACTCTTAGATGATGTGTATCATATGAAATCTCGCTTCAGTCCGTTTGGAGACAATATTAGTTTCAGTGCAAGATAGGTGCACAGTTTGCACCTAATGCACCATAGTCTAAGAAACCATTTTGAGCGCACCTGTTGGTACTGTTAGTTGAAGAGGCTCAAATGGAAGCTCTGTTTGGTCTGTTTCAAGACAGTGCTAATCTTAATGCAAAATGGGTGGACAGTTTGCATGAAACATACCATATGCTTAGAAATCAATTTGGACGCACCCGTTGGAACTCCTAGATGACGTGTATCTTATGGAATCTCGTTCGGTATATTTAGGGAGTGTTAGTTTCAGTGCAAGATAGGTGCACGGTTTGGCCCTAATGCACCATAGGCTAAAAAACCATTTTGGACACACCCGATGGTACTCCTAAGTGAAGAGGCTCAAGTGAAAGCTCGGTTCGGTCTATTTGGAGATAGTGCTAATCTTGATGCAAGATAGGTGTACAGTTTGCATGGAAAGTACCATATGCTCAGAAATCAATTTGGACACACCTGATGGAACTCGTAGATGACGTGTGTCATATGGAATCTCGCTTTGGTCCGTTTGAAGACAGTGTTAGTTTTGGTGCAAGATAGGTGCATAGTTTGCACCTAATACACCATAGTCTAAGAAACCATTTTGGAAAATCTGTTGGTACTCAAAGGTGAAGAGGCTCAAGTGGAAGCTTGGTCTTGTCTGTTTGGAGATAGTGCTAATTTTGATGCAAGATAGGTGCATGGTTTGCATAGAACGTACCATATGCTTGGAAATCATTTTGGACACACCCGATGGAACACCTAGATGATGTGTGTCATATGGTATCTCACTTCGGTTCGTTTGGAGATAGTGTTAGTTTCGCTGGAACATAGGTGCACAGTTTGCGCTTAATGCACCAAAGTCTAAGAAACCATTTTGGACGCATCTATTGGTACTTCTAGTTTAAGAGGCTAAAGTGGAAGCTCGGTTTAGTCTATTTGGAGATTGTGCTAATCTTGATGCAAGATAGGTGCACAGTTTGCACGGGACATACCATATGCTCGGAAATCAATTTGGACGCACCCGATGGAACTCCTAGATGATGCGTGTCATATGGTATCTCACTTCGGTTCATTTGGAGACAGTGTTAGTTTCGCTGCAAGATAGGTGCACAGTTTGCTCTTAATGCACCAAAGTCTAAGAAACCATTTTGGACACACCTATTGGTATTTCTAGGTGAAGAGGCTAAAGTGGAAGCTCGGTTTAGTCTATTTCGAGATTGTGCTAATCTTAATGCAAGATAGGTGCATAGTTTGCAAGGGACATACCATATTCCCGGAAATCAATTTGGATGCACCCGATGGAACTCTTAGATGACGTGTGTCATATGGAGTCTCGCTTCGGTCTGTTTGGAGACAGTGTTAGTTTTGGTGCAAGATAGGTGCACAGTTTGTGCCTAATGAACCATAGGCTAAGAAACAATTTTGGACACAACCAATTGTACTCCTAGGTAAAGGGGCTTAACTGAATGCTCAGTTTGGTCTGTTTGGAGATAGTGCTAATCTTGATGTAAGATAGGTGCACGGTTTGCATGGAATGTACCCTATGCTTAGAAATCAGTTTGGATGCACCCGATAGAACTCTTAGATGACGTGTGTCATATGGAATCTCACTTCGGTCCACATGGAGATAGTGTTAGTTTCGGTTCAAGATAGGTGCTTGGTGTGCATGGAACATACCATATGCTTGAAAATCTATTTGGACACACCCGATATTACTCCTAGATGATGTGTGTCATCTGATATCTCACTTTGGTCCATTTGGAGGAAGTGTTAGTTTTGGTGCAAGATTGGTGCACGGTTTGTGCCTAATACACCATACTCTAAGAAACCATTTTGGACGCAACTGATGGTACTCTCCGCTGAAGAGGCTCAAGTGGAAGCTCGGTTCGGTCTATTTGGAGATAGTGCTAATCTTGATGCAAGATAGTTGCATAGTTTGCATGGAACGTACCTTATGCTCAGAAATCAATTTAGACGCATCCGATAGAACTTCTAGATGACGTGTGTCATATGTAATCTTGCTTTGGTCCATTTGGAGAAAGTGTTAGTATCTGTGCAAGATAGGTGCACGGTTTGCGCCTAATGCACCACAGGCTAAGAAACCATTTTGGACGCACCCGATGGTACTCCTAGGTGAAGTGGCTCAAGTGAAAGCTCGGTTCAGTCCATTTGGAGATAGTGCTACTCTTGATGCAAAATAGGTGCACAGTTTACACGTAACGTACCATATGGTTGAAAATTAATTTGGACGCACCTGATGGAAGTCCTAGATGACGTGTTTCATATAGAATCTTGTTTCGGTCCGTTTGGAGACAGTGTTAGTTTTGGTGCAAGATAGGTGCATAGTTTGTGCCTAATGCACCATAGCCTAAGAAACCATTTTGGGCGCACCTGTTGGTACTCCTAGATGAAGAGGCTCAAGTGCAAGCTGGGTTCGGTCTGCTTGGAGATACACTAATCTTGATGCAGGATAGGTGCATGGTTTGCATGGAACGTACCATGTGCACAGAAATCAATTTGGAGGCACCCGATGGAACTCCTAGATGACGTGTGTCATATGGAATCTCGCTTTGGTCCGTTTGGAGATAGTGTTAGTTTCGGTGCAAGATAGGTGCACAGTTTGCGTCTAATGCAGCATAGTCTAAGAAACCATTTTGGACGCACCTGTTGGTCCGAGGTGAAGAGGCTCAAGTGGAAGCTTGGTTCGGTCTATTTGGTGATGGTGCTAATCTTGATGCAAGATAGGTGCACGGTTTGCATGGAACGTACTATATGCCCGAAATCAATTTGGACACGCCTGATGGAACTACTAGATGTTGTGTGTCATATATAACCTAGCTTTGGTCCGTTTGGAGACATTGTTAGCTTTGGTGCAAGATAGTTGCACAGTTTGCGCCTAATGGCTCTCAAAAAAAAGTTTGCGCCTAATCCACCATAGTCTAAGAAACCATTTCGGACGCACCAATTGGTACTCCTAGGTGAAGAGACTCAAATGGAAGCTCGGTTTGGTCTGTTTAGAGATAGTGCTAAACTTGATGCAAGATAGTTGCACAGTTTGCATGGAATGTGCCATATGCGCAGAAATCAATTTGGACGCACCCAATGGAACTCCTAGATGACGTGTGTCATATGGAATCTCGCTTTGATCCATTTGGAGTCAGTGTTAGTTTTGGTGCAAGATAGGTGCACAGTTTGCACCTTCTGCACCATAGCATAAGAAACCATTTTGGACGCACCTATATGTACTCCTAGGTGAAGAGGCTTAAGTGGAAGCCTTGTTTGGTCTATTTGGTGATACTACTAATCTTGATACAAGATAGGTGCGCGGTTTGCATGGAACATACCATATGCTCAGAAATCCATTTGGAGGCACCCGATGGAACTCTTAGATGATGTGTGTCATATGGAATCTCGCTTTGATCCGTTTGGACATAGTGTTAGTTCTAGTGCAAGATAGGTGCACAGTTTGCGCCTAATGCACCATAGTCTAAGAAACCATTTTGGACGCACATGTTGGTACTCCTAGGTGATGAGGCTCAAGTGGAAGCTTGGGTTCAGTCTGTTTGGACATACTACTAATCTTGATGCAAGATAGGTGCATGGTTTGCATGGAATGTACCATATGCTTGGAAATTAATTTGGACGCATTCGATGGAACTCCTAGATGTCATGTGTCATATGTAATCTCGTCTTGGTCTGTTTGGAGATAGTGTTAGTTTCGGTGCAAGATAGGTGCACGGTTTGTGCCTAATGCACCATACACTAACAAACCATTTTGGACACACCTGATTGTACTCCTAGCTGAAGAGGCACAAGTGGAAGCTCGGTTTGGTCTGTTTGGAGATAGTGCTAATCTTGACGCAAGATAGGTGCACGGTTTGCATGGATATACCATATGCTCAAAAATCAATTTAGACGCAGCCGATAGAACTCCTAGATGACGTGTGTCATATGGAATCTCACTTCGGTCCATTTGGAGATAGTGTTAGTTTCGGTGCAAGATAAGTGTACGGTTTGTGCCTAATGTACCATAGGCTCAAAAACCATTGTGGAAGCACCCGATGGTACTCCTAGGTGAAGAGGCTCAAGTGAAAGCTCGGTACGATTTGTTTGGAGTAGTGCTAATCTTCATGTAAGATAGGTGCACGGTTTGCATGGAACATACCATATGTGATGCGAACCCGCTAGGGTTTTTGGCCTGATCTTTCGATGAGAGGCGCTGGATAACTCGATTAGTGGATGGAGATGACGTTCACGGCCCGACTACAGCCCTCAAGACCGTGCCTTAGCAACCGATACACGACGTCCAACAGCCGTCACGATCTTGTGGAGCGCGACAACCAGCCCCTAGGGCTCCCGTCCTGCAAGCAATCGAAGAACTAGCAAGAACGAGGAAACAAGCACTGAATTTGCAAGATGAATTGAAGGTTTCAAACTGAATCTGAATCAACAATGGGGTTCCGAAGACAAGGAGACGGGCGGCTGATCCTGCACGCGCGCCTACAAGCAAGTAGCGAAGGCTAAACTTGATCTAAACAAAACCTAGTTGTTCATGGCGGCTCTAGATGTAAATAAATAGAGGGTAGGACGACCAAAGGGGTGCTAGAGTCGTCCTCCAACCCTAGGACGCGTCCCTAATGGACTCAACTTGATACATGGGCCATTGGTCCAAAATAGGGTGACGCAGCACCAAAATAGAAAAAGGTGTCGGCACGAAAACAGGGACTGCGCCCGACTCATAAGCTGCATAGATATGTGGTTGGACCCATTGGAAAGTAGACTTCATGATCTTTCCAACAAGTATAGGAACGTCCCAGTTGGAGTCCATATGACGCCGTGGTGATCCATACAAGTTAGAGTTATTTTCCAGTCCGAATCCAACTCCCAAAACGTGTTGGGTTTGGACTCTTTGTTTCCTTGCTTTAGAAGCGACGTGGTAACTTGATAGAGGATGTTGTGGAGGCTTGGACCTGATCTCCAATCACCTTTGTTAAGTTATCACTCTTCCCATATGCAATCAGCCCTTGAAGTTGGTGTTGCCTCAAATTCTGAATGCAGTTGAACCTTCCCTTGCTGATCTTGTCCATTATTCCTGAGCAACACGAAAGTGCACGTGTCTCCATTGTCTAAATATGATTAACAAGAGTTTAAAACTGAACTTACTTGAAGGTTGAGTTGACGGGCATGAGCACGAGTAAGAGGACCAGCTATAGGTTGTGTCGGAGAGGATGTAGGACCAGCTATAGGTTGTGTCGGAGATGTAGGACCAGCTATAGGTTGTGTCGGAGAGGATGTAGGAGAGGATGTATCGCTGGTGTTGATGTCCTCATCAATATGCTTGAAAATCAATTTGGGCACACCCTATAGAACTCCTAGGTGATGTGTGTCATCTGATATCTCACTTTTTTGTTTGGAGATAGTGTTAGTTTCAGTGCAAGATAGGTGCATGGTTTGTGCCTAATGCACCATACTCTAACAAACCATTTTGGATGCACCCGATTGTGCTCCTAGCTGAAGAGTCTCAAGTGGATGCTCGGTTCGGTTTGTTTGGAGATAGTGCTAATCTTGATGCAAGATAGGTGTACGGTTTGCATGAAACGTACTATATGCTCGGAAATCAATTTGGACACACCCGATGGAACTCCTACATGACGTGTGTCATATGAAATCTCACTTTGGTCTGTTTGGAGGTAGTGTTAGTTTTGGTGGAAGATATGTGCACAGTTTGCGCCTAATGCACAATAGCATAAGAAACCATTATGGACGCACCTGTTGCTACTCCAAGGTGAAGAGACTCAAGTGGAAGCTTGGTTTGGTCTGTTTGGAGATACTGCTAATCTTGATGCAAGATAGGTGCACGGTTTGCATGGAACGTACTATATGCCCGAAATCAATTTGGACATGCCCGATGGAACTACTAGATGTTGTGTGTCATATGTAACCTAGCTTTGGTCCGTTTGGAGATAGTGTTAGTTTCGGTGCAAGATAGGTGCATGGTTTGTGCCTAATGCACCATACTCTAACAAACCCTTTTGGACGCACCTGATTGTACTCCTAAATGAAGAGGCTCAAGTGGAGGCTCGGTTTGGTCTGTTTGGAGATAGTGCTAATCTTGACACAAGAAAGGTGCACGGTTTGCACCTAATGCACGATAGGCTAAGAAACAATTTTGGACGCACCCAATGGTATTCCTAGGTAAAGGGGCACAAGTAAAAACTTGGTTTGATTTCTTTGGAGATAGTGCTAATCTTGATGCAAGATAGGTGCATGGTTTGTATGGGACATACCATATGCTTGAAAATCGATTTGGATGCACGTGATGGAACTCCTAGATGACGTGTGTCATATGGAATCTCGCTTCATCTATTTGGAGACTGTTAGTTTTAGTGCAAGATAGGTGCATGGTTTGTGCCTAATGCACCATAGCCTAAGAAACCATTTTAGATGCACCTGTTGGTACTCCTAGGTGAAGAGGGTGAAGTGGAAGCTTGGTTCGGTCTGTTTGGAGATACTACTAATCTTAACGCAAGATAGGTGCACGGTATGCATGGAACGTACCATATGCTCGGAAATCAATTTGGACGCACCTGATAGAACTCCTAGATGACGTCTGTCATATGGAATCTCACTTTGATCCCGTTTGGAGATAGTGTTAGTTTCGGTGTAAGATAGGTGCACGATGTGCGCCTAATGCACCATAGGCTTAGAAACAGTTGTGGAAGCACCCAATGGTACTCCTAGGTGAAGACGCTCAAGTGAAAGCTCGGTACGATCTGTTTGGAGATAGTGCTAATCTTCATGTAAGATGGGTGCACGGTTTGTATGGAACATACCATATGCTTGAAAATCAATTTGCACGCACCCGATAGAACTCCTAGATGGTGTGTGTCATCTAATATCGCTTTGGTCTGTTTGGAGATAGTGTTAGTTTCTGTGTAAGATAGGTGCACAGTTTGTGCCTAATGCACCATACTCTAAGAAACCATTTTGGATGCAGCCAATGGTACTCCTAGCTGAAGAGGCTCAAGAGGAAGCTCGGTTCGGTCTGTTTGGAGATAGTGCTAATCTTGATGCAAGATTGCACGGTTTGCATAGAACGTATCATATGCTCAGAATTCAATTTGGATGCACGCGATAGAACTCCTAGCTAAAGAGGCTCAAGTGGAAGCTTGGTTCGGTCTGTTTGGAGATAGTCCTAATCTTGATGCAAGATAGGTGCACAGTTTGCATGGGACATACCATATGCTTGAAATCAATTTGGATGCACCTAATGGAACTCCTAGATAGGTGCACGATTTGCATGGAACGTACCATATGCTCATAAATTAATTTGGACGCACCTGATGGAACTCTGAAATGACGTGTGTCATATGGAATCTCACTTTGGTCTATTTGGAGACTGTTAGTTTTGGTGCAAGATAGGTGTACGGTTTGCGCCTAATGCACCATAGCCTAAGAAACCATTTTGGACGCACCTGTTGGTACTCCTAAGTGAAGAGGCTCAAGCGGAAGCTTGGTAGGCTCAAGTGGAAGCTTGGTTCGGTCTGTTTGGAGATACTGCAAATCTTGACGCAAGATTGGTGCACGGTTTGCATGAAACCTACCATATGCTCAGAAATCAGTTTGGACGCACCCGATAGAACTCCTAGGTGATGTGTGTCATATGGAATCTCACTTCAGTCCATTTGTAGATAGTGTTAGTTTCGGTTAAAGATAGGTGCACGGTGTGCGCCTAATGCACCATAGGCTTAGAAACAGTTGTGGAAGCACCTAATGGTACTTCTAGGTGAAGAGACTCGAGTGAAAGCTCGGTACGATATGTTTGGATATAGTGCTAATCTTCATGTAAGATAGGTGCATAGTTTGCATGGAACATACCATATGCTTAAGAGTCAATATAGACGCACCCAATAGAACTCCTAATGATGTGTGTCATCTGATATCTTGCTTTGGTCTATTTGGAGATAGTGTTAGTTTTGGTGCAAGATAGGTGCGCGGTTTGTGCCCAATACACCATATCTCTAAACAGACCGAACCGAGCCTCCACTTGAGCCTCTTCACCTAGGAGTACCAACAGGTGCTTCCAAAATGGTTTCTTAGACTTTGGTGCATTAGGCGCAAACCGTGCACATATCTTGCACCATAACTAATACTGTTTCTAAGCACACCAAAGCAAGATTCCATATGACAGACGTCATCAAGGAGTTCTAACGGGTGTGTCCAAATTAATTTCTAAGCATATGGTACGTTCCAAGCAGACCGTGCATCTTTCTTGCATCAAGATTAGCACTATCTCCAAATAGACCAAACTAAGCTTTCACTTGAGCCTTTTACCTAGGAGTACCATCGGGGGCGTCCAAAATGGTTTCTTAGCCTATGTTGCATTATGTGGAAACCTTGCACCTATCTTGCACCGAAACTAACATTGTCTCCAAATAGACCGAAGCAAGATTTCGTATGACACACGTCATCTAGGAGTTCCATCATGTTCGTCCAGATTGATTTCCAAGCATTTGGTATGTTCCATGCAAACCGTGCACCTATCCTGCATCAAGATTAGCACTATCTCCAAACAGACCGAACCGAGCATCCACTTGAGCCCCTTCACCTAGGAGTACCAACAAGTGCGTCTAAAATGGTTTCATAGACTATGGTGCATTAGGTGCAAACTGTGCACCTATCTTGCACCAAAACTAACAATGTCTCCAAATGGACCGAAGCGAGATTCCATATGACACACGTCATCAAGGAGGTCCTTCGGGTGCATCCAAATTGATTTCCAAGCATATGGTATGTTCCATGTAAGCCATGCACCTACCTTGCATAAGGATTAGCACTATCTCCAGACTGACCGAACCAAGCTTCCACTTGAGCCTCTTCATCCAAGAGTACCAAATAGTGCATCCAAAATGGTTTCTTAGACTATGGTGCATTAGGCGCAAACTGTGCACCTATCTTGCACTAAAACTTACAATGTCTACCAACGGACCAAAGCAAGATTCCATATGACACACGTCATCTAGGAGTTCCATTGCGTGCGTCCAAATTGATTTCATAACATATGGTACGTTCCATGCAAACTGTGCAACTATCTTGCATCAAGATCAGCACTATCTCCAAACAGATCAAACCGAGTTTTCACTTGAGCCTCTTGACCAAAGTACCAATAGGAGCTTCCAAAATGGTTTCTTAGACTATGGTGCATTAGGCGCAAACCATGCACATATCTTGCACCGACACTAACATTGTTTCTAAACAGACCAAAGCGAGATTCCATATGACACACATCATCAAGGAGTTCCATCAGGTGCATCCAAATTGATTTCCAAGCATATCGTATGTTCCATGCAAACCGTGCACCTATCTTGCATCAAGATTAGCACTATCTCTAAACAGACCGAACCGAGCTTCCACTTGAGCCTCTTCATCTAGGAGTACAAACAGGTGCATCAAAAATGGTTTCTTAGACTATGGTGCATTAGGCACAAACTATGCACCTATCTTGCACCAAAACTAACATTGTCTCCAAACAGACCGAAGCGAGATTCCATAAGACACGTCATCTAGGAGTTGCATTGGGTGCGTCCAAATTGATATCATAACATATGGTACGTTCCATGCAAACTGTGCAACTATCTTGCATTTAGATTAGCACTATATCCGAACAGACCAAATCGAGCCTCCACTTGAGCCTCTTCAACTACGAGTACCATCGAGTGCGTCTAAAATGGTTTCTTAGCCTATGGTGCATTAGGCCCAAACCGTGCACATATCTTCTACCAAAACTAACACTGTCTCTAAACGAACTCAAGCAAGATTCCATATGACACACAAATTATCAAGGAGTTATATCAAGTGCGTCCTAATTGATTTCTGAGCATATTGTATGTTCCATGGAAACCATGCATCTATCTAGCATCAAGATTAGCACTATCTCCAAACAGACCAAACCGAGCTTTCACTTGAGCACCTTGACCTAGGAGTACCATCAGGTGCGTCCAAAATGGTTTCTTATCCTATGGTGCATTAGGTGCAAACCGTGCACCTATCTTGCTTCGAAACTAACCTTGTCTCTAAACGGACCGAAGTGAGATTCCATATGACACATGTCATCTAGGAGTTCCATCTCGTGCGTCCAAATTGATTTCTGCATATGGTGCACCTATCTTGCATCAAGATTAGCACTATCTCTAAACAGACCAAACCGAGCCTCGACTTGAGCCTCTTCACCTAGGAGTACCAACAGGTGCTTCCAAAATGGTTTCTTAGACTTTGGTGCATTTGGCGCAAACCGTGCACATATCTTGCACCGAAACTAATACTGTCTCTAAGCACACCAAAGCGAGATTCCATATGACGCACGTCATCAAGGAGTTCTATCGGGTGTGTCCAAATTAATTTCTAAGCATATGGTACGTTCCAAGCAGACCATGCATCTATCTTGCATCAAGATTAGCACTTTCTCCAAATAGATCAAACCGAGCTTTCACTTGAGCCTTTTACCTAGGAGTACCATTAGGTGCGTCCAAAATGGTTTCTTAGCCTATGCTGCATTATGTGCAAATCTTGCACCTATCTTGCATTGAAACTAACACTGTCTCCAAACAGACCAAAGCAAGATTTCGTATGACACACATCATCTAGAAGTTCCATCATGTGCGTCCAGATTGTTTTCCAAGCATTTGGTATGTTCCATGCAAACCGTGCACCTATCTTGCATCAAGATTAGCACTATCTGCACACAGATCGAACCAAGCATCCACTTTAGCCCCTTCACCTAGGAGTACCAACAAGTGCGTCTGTTGATACTTGCTAACACCACTTGAATACTAGGTTGTCATCCCCAGCATGGCACCAGAGTGTATTATGGTATTTATACGCACACAGATAAATCCGCAAGCGCACGGATACCGTTGTAGCTTTTACCTGGTTAAAGGTTTTATCGTATCCACAGGGAAACGGGAGAACCAACTACGCTCTAACTTAACCAAGATAGATATGTGTAAATAGGAAAGATGGTAGAATTGAATAAGAACAATATTAAAGGTAAGATAACAATGGGTGATAATATGGGAATAGAGAGTAGAGCAATCTAGTATATGGGCGATGGTAGCAGAATAGAGAGGATAACTATGGTTTCTCTACTTCAAAGGGGTATGTCTATGTCTGGGACGAACCACGTGATAAGAATACATCACAAAGGATGCTTATCCATAGGCCGATAAACCCTACCCGTCCTGCTAACAGGAGGTGGACTACAGGGGACCAACGTAACTGTCACCTATGCGGCCTACCACACGATCCAGCTAGATAGGGGATATCAACAAGTAATCTAGGTCTAAGCACCACGCTTACACCTATACTACAACTCTAACCTATAGGGTCCTATAGATTAGAAGTACTTAAAAGAGTTGTGAACCAGAACATACATGATTAGTAATTGCATAATGAATTAGAAGTAGACTACTAGAGTCATCCCATGAGCAAGCTTGATTAGAGCTTGATCATGGCGAAGTACAACCGGAGGAAGAACCGACAGGCCGGCCTCTCCTCCAATCCTCCCTCGCTCTCCATCTCGCTACTATCTAGATCTACTCTAGTTTAGAGAAGAGAGGAGAGCTATCATCTCCAAACCCTAACTTTTGCTCTGTCTATGAATAATGAATAGGGATCAAGGGGGTGCCTCCTCCAGGGGCCAGGGGGTCTGCTTATATAGTCCCCTCAAGTGAATCTGGGCCGTCGGATCAAACCGACATTGATTGAACAGTTATTCTTGATCCTTTAGGTCGGTGGAGTATAATGCCCGAAGAGAGTCCTGATTAGACTCTAGGACAGGGCGGGCGCCCTGCCCCCGAGCCCGCTCGGTCTCCCGTTCGTTCTTGTGGCTTTTGGAGTCTTCTAGATGATAGAAAATTGCACGGCACGTTAATATCTCTATGTAAACCCGACGTGTGGGCCTTTCCTCCATATTTCCTGATAACCCCCTGCAGAAACAGACAAACACCAAAACTCGTGGAATTCTATCAGATAAAACCCTAAGTTTAGGTGTTGGTTGCATCTGGATCCTTTTCTTTATTTATTTGATAGTAAAATTTGATACTTAAGGACCGTCAACAACTCCCCCAAGCTTACCTCTTGCTCGTCCCTGAGCAAGGATGGACTCAAGAGTTTCTGCAGTGGTTTTATGCCTTAAAGGTACACATGCGTTCAAACAAGATCTCATCTCTGAGTTAAAGTAAACTGATAAGACTTAAAACTTACTCATTTTACCTTTCACCATGGGGCTTGCAACCGTCACTTGTGTCTCGAGCAGTTAAAAGATAGAATAGTCAAGTCAAGCGCCATGTTTCGTATTCTTGATCAGCTATAGCTCTAGAGTTTTTGTAGATTTTCAAATAAAACTCAGAGATTCCTTGTATGACTCTCTCAAATCTCTCTTTTGTGGTATTTCTGGATCCTTACCAAGGCAATGATGGTGTATGCCTTCTCTCAAGGTATGTGGTATTTTTGGTATGAGGCATAGAGACATCGCCTTCTCTCTCACCCTATTCTAATAAGGTTTTGATATCTGGAGCTCATAGGTGGGAGACAGCTAATACATACTTACAAGACATTTATTGCATAGTCAAACCATGGATCCAGAGAAACAAGTCAATAAGTCAAATCAAGATGTGCATGTGTGGCGAATGAATAGTGTATGGTGATGATGGTGATAATGGTGAAAGCAATGGTGAAAGTCTAATTCTACTTTTGCTCTTTTGCGGGGATACATACCTTTCTTGCACTTTGAAGCTTTTTGAGGGGAATGAGATGCTCTATATTTTCTTTTTCTTTTCTCTCAGGTGGGTATCTTGTACCCCTAATTCTACTGTCGGACACTTGTCTATTTTTACCTCTCATCTCACTTTTTCTTTTCTTCGAGGTTTCGGGCACTTGCCCCTTTTTATTTCCTCGTATTCACTCTTTTTTTTCAGAGCACTCACCCTCCTAGAATAATGTAGCAAGTGGTAGTAACCAAAATATCAAGAGCATTTATTTCACAGGAAATAACAGGAATAGGATAATGTTTTTGGCTATTCTCTCCTAGATAGGAGTAGAATAGTTTTGGGTAAATCTGGAGATGGAAATGAGTGGATGTATGTGGATGCGTACTTCCGGAGTAGAAGCAGCATGTATGAGTGAACGTGCAAGTGAATCTTGATTTTAACCGCATGACAAGCTCCTAAGGGTCTACACACTCAATGCTCATAAGCAGTAAAAAGTAAATGTATGGTTCATAGTCTAATAAGCATGTATATATGGCTGTGGTAGGATTTTAAACTCTCATCATACAGGAACTCATCATGCAATATTTTAAAGATTTTCAAAGATAAAATTCTCCAGAATTCTAGCATCTCTAGGAAAAGATAAACAGCAGCTCAACCTTCCCATATCATATCCGTTAACGACTTAGACTTTAGATCAAGTACTCTTCCCACAAGTTCAGGTTTAGAGCAAATTTTAATTCATAACAGTCATACCTAAACTTGAGAGAGATTTCACTTTTGAGAACTAGTCATGGCAGAGCAACTATTCATCATTTCCATGTGAGAGCTTATCATGAGGGTTGATAGCAAACTTTATTTATTTATTTATTTAGCAAACTAAGAAAAGATATATATATATATATATATATATATATATATATATATATAAGCATAAAATCTTTATTTGGGTTTTTTATGATTATGCATCTTTTTATTATTTGAGTAAAGTATAAACATGCGTAGAAACACTTAGCTAGATAAATGGGGGTGCTCTCCCCCAAGCTGGATTTTGACGTAATTTCTTCTGATGTAGCTAGCAGGTGGTGGAGGTGTATTTGAATGTCGGCAGCACCCTGAGAGCGATTAGAATGTCCTCCGTCTGCTAGTCTTCTTTGATTCTTGAATTCTGTGGAGCTCAAATAGACAACAAAGCTTTGTGGAACTGGTTAAGTGTTAGCATAAAATCTCTTCGCCTTTATCATGTTGAGCTTACTCTAATAAATATTACTCTCTTTGGTAGGATCATAAATTTATTATTATATTTTCATTTCTATAGGACAGGAATATATTTAATTTATTTTTACGCCACCACAGTGAATGTACTTATGGGTTTCATGCCACGAGCATACTCACATGGGGCTTAGTATTTTTAACATTTTTGTTTTCTTTTCAAGATAGCATGATTAACTAATAAGCTATTTAAGGAAAGTAAGTAATTAAAGGGAAAAGGGAATGCAGAAAGGATAAAAATGGATAACTACCGATTTTACCTTTTGGTGAGGGTTCAATGTTTTAAGTCTTCTGAACAAGACTTCTCACCGTGTTCATTCTTCAGGTGCGTCATTTGATTCAGGTACGGACCTTGGCGTCTGCACCTCTTAATATGGTGTCACCCATGTTCGTCGTTTGCCCAGTAGTTCGAAGTGCGGCGTTGGCAGTATCCTGCTCAGTGTGTTTGTGCTCGTAGATCTAGGTCCTTTACTTGGTAGAGTCTGAGAGTTATAAAACTCCTCCATGTTTTGCTCGAAGTGTACCTGCTCATAGAGACAAGGCAGAGATCAAGTGCATGGGTCCTGTTGGTGGAAAACACCAACAGAACCAAAAGTGTATTTGTTCTTCTCTAACCTTAAGCATAGTGAGCAAGACAAAGTGGATGGATGATAAGTTCATGAGTGTAGTACTTATAACATTTGTCAGATCAGATCGCTCAACCTTATGGAAAGATAATCTATCTATGTATATGTCTTTTTCTTTATATCTCTCAAAGATTGAATGTGTAACATTTTAGCTCATGTGATTAGGAGTGTGGGATCATGGAGGTAGTACTAGGAACAAAGATTAAAGGACTAAACATGCTGAATCAGTTGGGTTGGTTAATTTGGAGTTATAAATCATACATGTTTGTCTCTTTATTTATGTGAACGCCAGAACCAAGGAGAAGCTTATAAAAGTGATAGTCAGATATCTTAAGATGTTAACTTAATTGAAGAGTGATGGTACCATCTCACCTTGTGGAAGCTTCACTTTCTTAGCGGTTGTGC
The DNA here is from genome assembly GCF_000003195.3 of Sorghum bicolor. Taxonomy (NCBI): domain Eukaryota; kingdom Viridiplantae; phylum Streptophyta; class Magnoliopsida; order Poales; family Poaceae; genus Sorghum; species Sorghum bicolor. The sequence continues at coordinate 21,059,734 of NC_012875.2, read as the reverse complement.
ATCGTGTTTGTGGCACCCTCCATGGATCATCTCTTATGAGTTACGTCTTCCTTGTGTAAATTGTTAAACTTGATGTGTCTCTCTCTTTGTCTCCAATGTGAGTTTATCTCAGGACTTCCCAGGTCGATATTGAAAGTTTTTCTGTAGGGGTTAGTCCGACAAAATATACTAATGTCTACACAAGCAGTTTTTAGTTCAATAACCAAACTAGACTCCAAGTCTAATTAGATTAAGGAAGGCTGTTTAACCTAAGCACCATGCTTAATTTAAAAGCCAATGGAAGTATGTCGAGTACTTCCAAACCAACACTTGCTAGTAAATAGACAAAGGTAGCATGACATCATTTATAGAGATCTACTCAAGTGGAGATGAAGTAGTGTGATTAGTATTTAACAAATTGAGCATGTCTCAAAGGTAGGGACAACCAGCATAGCAACATGGCAAAGGATGTTTTTATGTAAAGTACTCCCCCAAGCTTGAATTTTGCAAAATTCAAGTTTGGATGAATTTCAATGTTGTATGATGATTGGTTGGACATACCTTGAGCTTGTCATTCATCCAATCTTCTTGCTCCAATCCTGGAAAGGTTAGTGACAAGAATACCCGAAGGAATATTTTTACAAATATCCTTATATGCTCAATACACAAGGTAATGTTGTAAATAATTAAAAGCTCATGTTTTGATCTGATCAGTGCTTATTTTAGGACACTAAGCTTGTCCTTGGGAAACCATCAATTTATGTCGGCGAAGTGGTTTCCCTTCCAACGCTGACCTATATCATGATCAACTCAACAAGATCTGCAGTATTTATTATAGACATATGCATCGACAACCGCCCTTTTAAAGTTTTTATAAATAGAAAGGAAGAGGGGGTTGGAGATCTCAAATGTGGTGATGTTGGGGAGACCAATAGATTGGGAAGATGTTGCATACGAGCATGGAGTAAATGAAGTGGCTATGAAATAAATTCCATGCTCATTAATGTTATCTTCGTCTCCAATCTGAATGTTCGAAGTATCTCCTGGATTGGTCTCACTTATGTCCTCTTCTATAGTTGGATGAATCCCATTTTCAAAGGGAGTCAAGAACTCACCATTTGAAATTGAGCCAATGTCAGAATCCATTAAGGCTTCTTCCTTGTCCATCCATTATACACATTCTAGCCATTTAGAACTTGTGATCAGGAAAGGGGAGGTGTTAGAATTTTCTATATGGCTTAGCTCTCCTTCACTTGATATGTCATCCTCGACTTCTTCATAACAGGAACCAGGACATTCTCTAAGAGAACCATTATTGCAAGGACTTGGATTATCCCTGCTTGAAGGTCTCTTATGGAACCAAAAGTCTAAACCATCAGTATCTGAAAGATTTAAGGTCGGAATTCCTTCCTCCCTTGAAGAATTTTGGGGTATTGATGGTTTAGGATCGATAGCTAAAGTTTGGGACTGAAGTGGTTGTGATCTGGCTATCGAAACTTCTTCTTCTTGTCTAGGAACTGGTTCTTTCTCTTTCTCAGGGATATAAAAGCTAGGAGACTTTCTGCTCATTAAATCAATCAAATTCCAAGGTTCACTAGCGGATAGGTGGTGGAAAGATCCTCCGGAGGCTGTATTCAATGTTTGCTTATTTTCCATACTAAGGCCCTCAAAAAAGTGAATTAGAAGAACTTCTTGTGGAATAGAAAGCTTTGGGCCAATGAGAGTAAGGTTAATAAAGCGGTCCCATGATTTGCCAAGAGATTCTTCTTCCAGTTGTCTAAAAGAAATAATCTCACGCCGAAGTTCCGCCACTTTAGAGATTGGAAAATATTTTAAAAGAAAACTATTATGTAACTCCTTCCAATCTCCATGAACACTCCCTACTTTGAGTTTATACCAATGTCTAGCTTTTCCTATTAAAGAGAACGGAAAGAGCTTCCATTTAAGGGTCTCATCGGACATGCCTTCTATGCGAAGGAGGTCACAGACTCGATAAAACTCTCTTAGGTGGGTGTATGGGTTTTCCTCACTTTCTCCTGAGAAAGGTTGTTTTTGAACAAATTCTATGTATTCGGGGTCTATCTCAAAACTAGATGTTATGATAGGCTTTGAAGATTTTGGTGGTTCGAGATGTGTGCCCGTAGGTCTATGAAATTCATAGATAGATATGTTTGAATTCATGATAGACCAGAGATCAAGGAGTAGATAAGAAGAAAGAATAGCAGAGATAAGGCAAAAGATAAAAGGAAAAGTATATATATATATATATATATATATAGTCAACTCAGCAACCGTCTCCCCGGCAACGGCACCAAAAATGCTTGTTGACACTTGCTAACACCACTTGAATACTAGGTTGTCATCCCTAGCATGGCACTAGAGTGTACTATGGTATTTATACACACACACAGATAAATCCGCAAGCGCACGGATACCATTGTAGCTTTTACCGGTTAAAGGTTTTATCGTATCCACAGGGAAACGGGAGAACCAACTACGCTCTAACTTAACCAAGATAGATATGTGTAAATAGGAAAGATGGTAGAATTGAATAAGAACAATATTAAAGGTAAGATCACAATGGGTGATAATATGAGAATAGAGAGTAGAGCAATCTAGTATATGGGCGATGGTAGCAGAATAGAGAGGATAACTACGGTTTCTCTACTTCAAAGGGGTATGTCTATGTCTGGGACGAACCACGTGATAAGAATACACCACAAAGGATGCTTATCCATAGGCCGATAAACCCTACCCGTCCTGCTAACAGGAGGTGGACTACAGGGGACCAACGTAACTGTCACCTACGCGGCCTACCACACGATCCAGCTAGACAGGGGATATCCACAAGTAATCTAGGTCTAAGCACCACGCTTACACCTATACTACAACTCTAACCTATAGGGTCCTATAGATCAGAAGTACTTAAAAGAGTTGTGAACCAGAACGTACATGATTAGTAATTCCATAATGAATTAGAAGTAGATTACCAGAGTCATCCCATGAGCAAGCTTGATTAGAGCTTGATCATGGCGAAGTACAACCGGAGGAAGAACCGATAGGCCGGCCTCTCCTCCAATCCACCCTCGCTCTCCATCTCGCTACTATCTAGATCTACTCTAGTTTAGAGAAGAGAGGAGAGCTCTCATCTCCAAACCCTAACTTTTGCTCTGTCTATGAATAATGAATAGGGATCAAGGGGTGCCTCCTCCAAGGGCCAGGGGGTCTGCTTATATAGTCCCCTCAAGTGAATCTGGGCCGTCGGATCAAACCGACGTTGATTGAACGGTTATTCTTGATCCTCTAGGTCGGTGGAGCATAATCCCCGAAGAGAGTCCTTTAGGTCTGGGACAGGGCGGGCGCCCAAGGGGGGAGGGTGGCCGCCCTGCCCCTGAGCCCGCTCGGTCTCCCGTTCGTTCCTGTGGCTTCTGGAGTCTTCTAGATGATAGAAAATTGCGCGGCACATTAATATCTCTATGTAAACCCGACGTGTGGGCCTTTCCTCCATATTTCCTGATAACCCCCTGCAGAAACAGACAAACACCAAAACTCGTGGAATTCTATCAGATAAAACCCTTAGTTTAGGTGTTGGTTGCATTTGGATCCTTTTCTTTATTTATTTGATAGTTAAATTTGATACTTAAGGACCGTCAACAGCGTCCAAAATGGTTTCTTAGACTATGGTGCAATAGGTGCAAACTGTGCACCTATCTTGCACCGAAACTAACAATGTCTCCAAATGGATCGAAGCGAGATTCCATATGACACACACGTCATCAAGGAGTTCCATCGGGTTCATCCAAATTGATTTCAAAGCATATGGTATGTTCCATGCAAACCATGCACCTACCTTGCATAATGATTAGCACTATCTCCAAACTGACCGAACCAAGCTTCCACTTGAGCCTCTTCACCCAGCAGTACCAAATAATGTGTCCAAAATGGTTTCTTAGACTATGGTGCATTAGGCGCAAACTGTGCACCTATCTTGCACTAAAACTTACAATGTCTACAAACGGACCGAAACAAGATTCCATATGACACATGTCATCTAAGAGTTCCATTAGGTGCGTCCAAATTGATCTCTAAACATATGGTATGTTCCTTACAAATCATGCACCTATCTTGCATCAAGATTAGTACTTCTCTAAACAGATCAAACTGAGCTTCCACCTGAGCCTCTTCACTGAAGTACCAACAGGTGCATCCAAATTGATTTCCAAGCATATGGTATGTTCCATACAAACCGTGAACCTATCTTGCATCAAGATTAGCACTATCTCCAAACAGACCGAACCGAGCTTCCACTTGAGCTTCTTCATCTAGGAGTACAAACAGGTGCGTCAAAAATGGTTTCTTAGACTATGGTGCATTAGGCACAAACTATGCACCTATCTTGCACCGAAACTAACATTGTCTCCAAACAGACCGAAGCGAGATTCCATATGACACACATCATCTAGAAGTTCCATAGGGTGTGTCCAAATTGATTTCATAACATATGGTACGTTCCATGCAAACTGTGCAACTATCTTGCATCAAGATTAGCACTATATCCGAACAGACCAAATCGAGCCTTCACTTGAGCCTCTTCAACTACGAGTACCATCAGGTGCGTCTAAAATGGTTTCTTGGCATATGGTGCATTAGGCGTAAACCGTGCACATATCTTCTACCAAAACTAACACTGTCTCTAAACGAACCGAAGCAAGATTCCATATGACACACATCATCAAGGAGTTATATCAGGTGCGTCCTAATTGATTTCTGAGCATATTGTATGTTCTATGGAAACCGTGCATCTATCTTGCATTAAGATTAGCACTATCTCCAAACAGACCAAACCGAGCTTTCACTTGAGCCCCTTGACCTATCTCTAAACAGACCGAAGTGAGATTCCATATGACATATGTCATCTAGGAGTTCCATCTGGTGCGTCCAAATTGATTTCTGAGCATATGGTGCACCTATCTTGCATCAAGATTAGCACTATCTCTAAACAGACCGAACCAAGCCTCCACTTGAGCCTCTTCACCTAGGAGTACCAACAGGTGCTTCCAAAATGGTTTCTTAGACTTTGGTGCATTAGGCGCAAACCGTGCACATATCTTGCACCGAAACTAATACTGTCTCTAAGCACACTAAAGCGAGATTCCATACGACACACGTCATCAAGGAGTTCTATCGGGTGTGTCCAAATTAATTTCTAAGCATATGTTACGTTCCATGCAAACCGTGCATCTATCTTGCATCAAGATTAGCACTATTTCCAAATAGACCAAACTGAGCTTTCAGTTGAGCCTTTTACCAAGGAGTACCATCGGGTGCGTCCAAAATAGTTTCTTTGCATATGCAGCATTATATGCAAACCTTGCACCTATCTTGAAGCGAAACTAACACTGTCTCCAAACAGACCGAAGCAAGATTTCGTTTGACACACGTCATCTAGGAGTTCCATCATGTGCGTCCAGATTGTTTTCCAAGCATTTGGTTGTTCCATGCAAACCATGCACCTATCTTGCATCAAGATTAGCACAATCTCCAAACAGACCGAACCGAGCATCCACTTGAGCCCCTTCACTTAGGAGTACCAACAAGTGCGTCTAAAATGGTTTCGTAGACTATGGTGCATTAGGTGCAAACTGTGCACTTATCTTGCGCCGAAACTAACAATGTTTCCAAATGGACCGAAGCAAGATTCCATATGACACACATCATCAAGGGTTCCATCGGGTGCATCCAAATTGATTTCCAAGCATATGGTATGTTCCATGCAAACCATGCACCTACCTTGCATAAGGATTAGCACTATCTCCAAACTGACCGAACCAAGCTTCCACTTGAGCCTCCTCACCCAAGAGTACCAAATTGTGCGTCTTAGCACTATCTCCATCAGACCGAACCGAGCTTTCACTTGAGCCTTTTCATCTAGGAGTATAAACAGGTGTGTCAAAAATGGTTTCTTAGACTATCACAAACTATGCACCTATCTTGCACCGAAACTAACATTGTCTCCAAACAGACCGAAGCGAGATTCCATTTGACACACGTCATCTAGGAGTTCCATTGGGTGCGTCCAAATTGATTTCTTAACATATGGTACGTTCCATGCAAACTGTGCAACTATCTTGCATCAAGATTAGCACTATATCCGAACAGACCAAATCGAGCCTTCACTTGAGCCTCTTCAACTACGAGTACCATCGGGTGCGTCTAAAATGGTTTCTTAGCATATGGTGCATTAGGCGTAAACCGTGCACATATCTTCTACCAAAACTAACACTGTCTCTAAACGAACCGAAGCAAGATTCCATATGACACACATCATCAAGGAGTTATATCAGGTGTGTCCTAATTGATTTCTGAGCATATTGTATGTTCCATGGAAACCGTGCATCTATCTTGCATCAAGATTAGCACTATCTCCAAACAGACCAAACCGAGCTTTCACTTGAGCCCCTTGACCTAGGAGTACCATCGGGTGCGTCCAAAATGGTTTCTTATCCTATGGTGCATTAGGTGCAAACCGTGCACCTATCTTGCACCAAAACTAACACTATATCTAAACAGACCGAAGTGAGATTCCATATGACACATGTCATCTAGAAGTTCCATCTGGTGCGTCCAAATTGATTTCTGAGCATATGGTGCACCTATCTTGCATCAAGATTAGCACTATCTCTAAACAGACCGAACCAAGCCTCCACTTGAGCCTCTTCACCTAGGAGTACCAACAGGTGCTTCCAAAATGGTTTATTAGACTTTGGTGCATTAGGCGCAAACCGTGCACATATCTTGCACCGAAACTAATACTGTCTCTAAGCACACCAAAGCGAGATTCCATATGACACACGTCATCAAGGAGTTCTATCGGGTGTGTCCAAATTAATTTCTAAGCATATGTTACGTTCCATTCAAACCGTGCATCTATCTTGCATCAAGATTAGCACTATCTCCAAATAGACCAAACTGAGCTTTCAGTTGAGCCTTTTACCAAGGAGTACCATCGGGTACGTCCAAAATGGTTTCTTTGCATATGCTGCATTATATGCAAACCTTGCACCTATCTTGAACCGAAACTAACACTGTCTCCAAACAGACTGAAGCAAGATTTCGTTTGACACACGTCATCTAGGAGTTCCATCATGTGCGTCCAGATTGTTTTCCAAGCATTTGGTTGTTCCATGCAAACCGTGCACCTATCTTGCATCAAGATTAGCACAATCTCCAAACACACCGAACCGAGCATCCACTTGAGCCCCTTCACTTAGGAGTACCAACAAGTGCGTCTAAAATGGTTTCGTAGACTATGGTGCATTAGGTGCAAACTGTGCACTTATCTTGCACCGAAACTAACAATGTCTCCAAATGGACCGAAGCAAGATTCCATATGACACACATCATCAAGGGTTCCATCGGGTGCATCCAAATTGATTTCCAAGCATATGGTATGTTCCATGCAAACCATGCACCTACCTTGCACATTATCTCCAAACTGACCGAACCAAGCTTCCACTTGAGCCTCTTCACCCAGCAGTACCAAATAGTGCGTCCAAAATGGTTTCTTAGACTATGGTGCATTAGGCGCAAAATGTGCACCTATCTTGCACTAAAACTAACAATGTCTACAAACGGACCGAAGCAAGATTCCATATGACACACGTCATCTAAGAGTTCCATTGGGTGCGTCCAAATTGATTTCTAAGCATATGGTATGTTCCTTGCAAATCATGCACCTGTCTTGCATCAAGAGTAGCACTATCTCTAAACAGATCAAACCGAGCTTCCACTTGAGCCTCTTCACCGAAGTACCAACAAGAGCATCCAAAATGGTTTCTTAGACTAGGTGCATTAGGCACAAACCATGCACATATCTTGCACCGAAACTAACACTGTTTCTAAACAGACCAAAGCGAGAATCCATATGACACACGTCATCATGGAGTTCCATCGGGTGCATCCAAATTGATTTCCAAGCATATGGTATGTTCCATGCAAACCGTGCACCTATCTTGCATCAAGATTAGCACTATCTCCAAATAGAACGAACTAAGCTTCCACTAGAGCTTCTTCATCTAGGAGTAGAAACAGGTGTGTCAAAAATGGTTTCTTAGACTATGGTGCATTAGGCACAAACTATGCACCTATCTTGCACCGAAACTAACATTGTCTCCAAACAGACCGAAGCGAGATTCGATATGACACACGTCATCTAGGAGTTCCATAGGGTGCGTCCAAATTGATTTCATAAAATATGGTACGTTCCATGCAAACTGTGCAACTATCTTGCATCAAGACTAGCACTATATCCGAACAGACCAAATCGAGCCTTCACTTGAGCCTCTTCAACTACGAGTACCATCGGGTGCGTCTAAAATGGTTTCTTAGCCTATGGTGCATTAGGCATAAACCGTGCACATATCTTCTACCAAAACTAACACTGTCTCTAAACGAACCGAAGCAAGATTCCATATGACACACATCATCAAGGAGTTATATCAGGTTGGTCCTAATTGATTTGTGAACATACTGTATGTTCCATGGAAACCATGCATCTATCTTGAATCAAGATTAACACTATCTCGAAACAGACCAATCCGAGCTTTCACTTGAGCCCCTTGACCTAGGAGTACCATCGGGTGCGTTCCAAATGGTTTCTTATCCTATGGTGCATTAGGTGCAAACCGTGCACCTATCTTGCACCAAAACTAACACTGTCTCTAAACGGACCGAAGTGAGATTCCATATGACACATGTCATCTAGGAGTTCCATCTGGTGCGTCCAAATTGATTTCTAAGCATATGGTGCAACTATCTTGCATCAAGATTAGCACTATCTCTAAACAGACCGAACCAAGCCTCCACTTGAGCCTCTTCACCTAGGAGTACCAACTGGTGCTTCCAAAATGGTTTCTTAGACTTTGGTGCATTAGGCGCAAACCGTGCACATATCTTGCACCGAAACTAATACTGTCTCTAAGCACACCAAAGTGAGATTCCACATGAACCACGTCATCAAGGATTCTATCGGGTGTGTCCAAATTAATTTCTAAGCATATGGTACGTTCCATGCAGACCGTGCATCTATCTTGCATCAAGATTAACACTATCTCCAAATAGACCAAATAGAGCTTTCACTTGAGCCTTTTACCTAGGAGTACCATCGGGTTCGTCCAAAATGGTTTCTTAGCCTATGCTGCATTATGTGCATACCTTGCACCTATCTTGCACCGAAACTAACACTGTCTCCAAACAGAGCAAAGCAAGATTTTGTATGACACACGTCATGTAGGAGTTCTATCATGTGCGTCTAGATTGATTTCCAAGCATTTGGTATATACCATGCAAACCGTGCACCTATCTTGCATCAAGATTAGCACTATCTCCAAATAGACCGAACCGAGCATCCACTTGAGCCCCTTCACCTCGGAGTACCAACAAGTGCGTCAAAAATGGTTTCTTAGACTATGGTGCATTAGGTGCAAACTGTGCACCTATTTTGCACCGAAACTAACAATGTCTCCAAATGGACCGAAGCGAGATTCCATATGACACACGTTGTCACGGAGTTCCATCGGGTGCATCCAAATTGATTTCCTAGCATATGGTGTGTTCCATGCAAACCATGCACCTACCTTGCATTAGGATTAGCACTATCTCCAAACTGACCGAACCAAGCTTCCACTTGAGCCTCTTCACCCAAGAGTACCAAATACAGTAACCAAAATGGTTTCTTAGACTATGGTACATTAGGCGCAAACTGTGCACCTATCTTGCACTAAAACTTACAATGTCTACAAACGGACCGAAGCAAGATTCCATATGACACATGACACACATCATCTAGGAGTTCCATTGGGTGCGTCCAAATTGATTTCTAAGCATATGGTATGTTCCTTGCAAATCATGCACCTATCTTGCATCAAGATTAGCACTATCTCCAAACAGATCAAACCGAGCTTCCACTTGAGCCTCTTCAGCGAAGTACCAACAGGGGCTTCCAAAATGGTTTCTTAGACTATGGTGCATTAGGCGCAAACCATGCACATATCTTGCACCAAAACTAACATTGTTTCTAAATAGACCAAAGAGAGATTCCATATGACACACGTCATCAAGGAGTTCCATCGGGTGCATCCAAATTGATTTCCAAGCATATGGTATGTTCTATGCAAACCGTGCACCTATCTTGCATCAAGATTAGCACTATCTCCAAACAGACCGAATTGAGCATCCACTTGAGCCCCTTCTCCTAGGAGTACCAACAAGTGCGTCCAAAATAGTTTCTTAGACTATGGTGCATTAGGTGCAAACTGTGCACCTATCTTGCACCGAAACTAACAATGTCTCCAAATGGACCAAAGCGAGATTCCATATGACACACGTCGTCATGGAGTTCCATCGGGTGCATCCAAATTGATTTCCAAGCATATGGTATGTTCCATGCAAACCATGCACCTACCTTGCATAAGGATTAGCACTATCTCCAAACAGACCGTTCCACTTGAGCCTCTTCATCTAGGAGTACAAACAGGTGTGTCAAAAATGGTTTCTTAGACTATGGTGCATTATGCACAAACTATGCACCTATCTTGCACCGAAACTAACATTGTCTCCAAACAGACCGAACCGAGATTCCATTTGACACACGTCATCTTGGAGTTCCATTGGGTGCGTCCAAATTGATTTCTTAACATATGGTACGTTGCATGCAAACTGTGCAACTATCTTGCATCAAGATTAGCACTATATCCGAACAGACCAAATCGAGCCTCCACTTGAACCTCTTCAACTACGAGTACCATCGGGTGCGTCTAAAATGGTTTCTTAGCCTATGGTGCATTAGGCGTAAACCGTGCACATATCTTCTACCAAAACCAACACTGTCTCTAAATGATCCGAATCAAGATTCCATATGACACAAATCATTAAGGAGTTATATCAGGTGCATCCTAATTGATTTCTAAGCATATCATATGTCCATACAAACCATGCATCTATCTTGCATCAAGATTAGCACTATCTCCAAACAGATCGAACCGAGCATCCACTTGAGCCCCTTCACCTAGGAGTACCAACAAGTGCGTCCAAAATGGTTTCTTAGAATATGGTGCATTAAGTGCAAACTGTGCTCCTACCTTGCACCGAAACTAACAATGTCTCCAAATGGACCGAAGCGAGATTCCAAATGACACATGTCATCAAGGAGTTCCATCGGGTGCATCCAAATTGATTTCCAAGCATATGGTATGTTCCATGCAAATTGTGCACCTATCTTGCATCAAAACTAGCACTATCTCTAAACAGACCGAACCGAGCCTCCACTTGAGCCTCTTCACTTAGGAGTACCAACAGGTGCTTCAAAAATGGTTTCTTAGACTTTGGTGCATTAGGCGTAAACCGTGCACATATCTAGCACCGAAACAAATACTATCTGTAAGCACACCAAAGCGAGATTCCATATGACACACGTCATCAAGGATTCTATCGGGTGTGTCCAAATTAATTTCTAAGCATATGGTATGTTCCATGCAGACCGTGCATCTATCTTGCATCAAGATTAGCACTATCTCCAAATAGACCAAATCGAGCTTTCACTTGAGCATTTTACCTAGGAGTACCATCGGGTTCGTCCAAAATGGTTTTTTAGGCTATGCTGCATTATGTGCAAAGCATCCACCTATCTTGCACCGAAACTAACACTGTCTCCAAACAGAGCAAAGCAAGATTTTGTATGGCACACGTAATCTAGGAGTCCCATCATGTGCGTTCAAATTGATTTCCAAGCATTTAGTATATTCCATGCAAACCGTGCACCTATCTTGCATCAAGATTAGCACTATCTCCAAATAGACTGAACCGAGCATCCACTTGGGCCCCTTCACCTAGGAGTACCAACAAGTGCATCAAAAATGGTTTCTTAGACTATGGTGCATTAGGTACAAACTGTGCACCTATCTTGCACCGAAACTAACAATGTCTCCAAATGGACTGAAGTGAGATTCCATATGACACACGTTGTCACAGAGTTCCATCGGGTGCATCCAAATTGATTTCCAAGCATATGGTATGTTCCATGCAAACCATGCACCTACCTTGCATAAGGATTAGCTCTATCTCCAAACTGACCGAACCAAGCTTCCACTTGAGCCTCTTCACCCAAGAGTACCAAATAGTGCAACCAAAATGGTTTCTTAGACTATGGTGCATTAGGCGCAAACTGTGCACCTATCTTGCACTAAAACTTACAATGTCTACAAACAGACCGAAGCAAGATTCCATATGACACACGTCATCTAGGAGTTCCATTGGTGCGTCCAAATTGATTTCTAAGCATATGGTATGTTACTTGCAAATCATGCACCTATCTTGCATCAAGATTAGCACTATCTCCAAACAGATCAAACCGAGCTTCCACTTGAGCCTCTTTACCGAAGTACCAACAGGTGCTTCCAAAATGGTTTCTTAGACTATGGTGCATTAGGCGCAAACCATACACATATCTTGCACCGAAACTAACATTGTTTCTAAATAGACCAAAGAGAGATTCCATATGACACACGTCATTAAGGAGTTCCATCGGGTGCATCCAAATTGATTTCCATGCATATGGTATGTTCCATGCAAACCGTGCACCTATCTCGCATCAAGATTAGCACTATCTCCAAATGGACCGAACTGAGCATCCACTTGAGCCCCTTCACCTAGGAGTACCAACAAGTGCGTCCAAAATGGTTTCTTAGACTATGGTGCATTAGGTGCAAACTGTACACCTATCTTGCACCGAAACTAACAATATCTCCAAATGGACCAAAGCGAGATTCCATATGACACACGTCGTCATGGAGTTCCATCGGGTGCATCCAAATTGATTTCCAAGCATATGGTATGTTGCATGCAAACCATGCACCTACCTTGCATAAGGATTAGCACTATCTCCAAACTGACTGAACCAAGCTTCCACTTGAGCCTCTTCACCTAGGAGTACCAAATAGTGCATCCAAAATGGTTTCTTAGACTATGGTGCATTAGGCGCAACCTGTGCACCTATCTTGCACTAAAACTTAAAATGTCTACAAACGAACCGAAGCAAGATTCCATATGACACACGTCATCTAGGATGTCCATTGTGTGCGTCCAAATTGATTTCTAAGCATATGTTATGTTCCATGCAAATCATGGACCTATCTTGCATCAAGATTTGCACTATCTCCAAACAAATCAAACCGAGCTTCCACTGAGCCTCTTCACCGAAGTACCAACAGGTGCTTCCAAAATGGTTTCTTAGACTATGGTGCATTAGGCGCAAACCATGCACATATCTTGCACTGAAACTAACATTGTTTCTGAATACACCAAAGAGAGATTCCATATGACACACGTCATCAAGGAGTTCCATCGGGTGCATCCAAATTGATTTCCAAGCATATGGTATGTTCCATGCAAACCATGCACCTATCTTGCATCAAGATTAGCAATATCTCCAAACAGACCGAACCGAGCTTCCACTTGAGCCTCTTCATCTAGGAGCACAAACAGGTGCGTCAAAAATGGTTTCTTAGACTATGGTGCATTAGGCAAAAACTATGCACCTATCTTCCACCGAAACTAACACTGTCTCCAAACAGACCGAAGCGAGATTCCATATGACACATGTCATCAAGGAGTTCCATTGGGTGCGTCCAAATTGATTTCTTAACATAAGGTACGTTCCATGTAAACTGTACAACTATGTTGCATCAAGATTAGCACTATATCCGAACAGACCAAATTGAGCCTCCATTTTGAGCCACTTCAACTATGAGTACCATCGGGTGCGTCTAAAATGGTTTCTTAGCCTATGGTGCATTAGGCGTAAACCATGCACATATCTTCTACCAAAACTAACAATGTCTCTAAACGAACCGAAGCAAGATTCCATATGACACATCATCAAGGAGTTATATCAGATGCGTCCTAATTGCTTTCTGAGCATATCGTATGTTCCATGCAAACCGTGCATCTATCTTGCATCAAGATTAGCACTATCTCCAAACAAACCAAACCGAGCTTTCACTTAAGCACCTTGACCTAGTAGTACCATCGGGTGCATCCAAAATGGTTTCTTATCCTATGGTGCATTAGGTGCAAACCATGCACCTATGTTGCACCAAAACTAACACTGTCTCCAAACGGACCGAAGTGGGATTCCATATGACACATGTCATCTAGGAGTTCCATCTGGTGCCTCCAAATTGATTTCTGAGCATATGTTATGTTCCATGCAAATCGTGCACTTATCTTGCATCAAGATTAGCACTATCTCTAAACAGACCAAACCCAGCCTCCACTTGAGCCTCTTCACCTAGGAGTACCAACAGGTGCTTCCAAAATGGTTTCTTAGACTATGGTGCGTTAGGCGCAAACCATGCCCATATCTTGCGCTGAAACTAACACAATTTCTAAACAGACCAAAGCGAGATTCCATATGACACACGTCATCTAGGAGTTCGATTGGGTGCGTCCAAATTGATTTCTAAGCATATGGTATATTCCTTGCAAACCGTGCACCTGTCTTGCATCAAGATTAGCACTATCTCCAAACAGACCGAACCAAGCTTCCACTTGAGCCTCTTCACCGAAGTGCCAACAGGTGCTTCCAAAATGGTTTCTTAGACTATGGTGCATTAGGCGCAAACCATGCCCATATCTTGCACTAAAACTAACACAATTTCTAAACAGACCAAAGTGAGATTCCATATGACACACGTCATCAAGGAGTTACATCGGGTGCATCCAAATTGATTTCCAAGCATATGGTATGTTCCTTGCAAATCATGCACCTATCTTGCATCAAGATTAGCACTATCTCCAAACAGATCAAACCGAGCTTCCACTTGAGTCTCTTCATGGAAGTACCAAAAGGTGCATCCAAAATGGTTTCTTAGACTATGGTGCATTAGGCGCAAACCATGCACATATCTTGCACCGAAACTAACAATGTCTCCAAATGGACCGAAGCAAGATTCCAAATGACACACATCATCAAGGAGTTCCATCGGGTGTATCCAAATTGATTTCCAAGCATATGGTAAGTTCCATGCAAATCGTGCACCTATCTTGCATCAAGACTAGCACTATCTCTAAACAGACCGAACCGAGCCTCCACTTGAGCCTCTTCACCTAGGAGTACCAACAAGAGCTTCCAAAATAGTTTCTTAGACTTTGGTGCATTAGGCGCAAACCGTGCACATATCTTGCACCGAAACTAATACTATCTCTAAGCACACCAAAGCGATATTCCATATGACACACGTCATCAAGGAGTTCTATCGGGTGTGTCCGAATTAATTTCTATGCATATGGTACGTTCCATGCAGACCGTGCATCTATCTTGCTTCAAGATTAGCACTATCTCCAAATAGACCAAATCGAGCTTTCAATTGAGCCTTTTACCTAGGAGTACCATCGGGTGCGTCCAAAATGGTTTCTTAGCCTATGCTGCATTATGTGCAAACCATGCACCTATCTTGCACCGAAACTAACACTGTCTCCAAACAGACCAAAGCAAGATTTTGTATGACACACGTCATCTAGGAGTTCCATCATGTGCGTCCAGATTGATTTCCAAGCATTTGGTATATTCCATGTAAAACGTGCACCTTTCTTTGCATCAAGATTAGCACTATCTCCAAACAGACCGAACCGAGCATCCCACTTGAGCCCCTTCTCCTTAGGAGTCCCAACAAGGCCGTCCAAAATGGTTTCTTAGACTACGGTGGAATTAGGGGCAAACTG
>NC_012875.2:21039283-21043878 GCF_000003195.3 Sorghum bicolor | reverse complement strand
TAAGCAAGTGTCTTTAGCTGAGCCCACACGACGTATGTTCATTGATGAAATCGGTCAGCCTGAAAATCTATTTGGCGCCACGAGGTATCACTCCGTGCTGACAGATGTCAGATGGTATCTTGGCTCGGTTGGCTTAGAGCCAGATGTTAGTTTTGGTAGATAGATATGTGCGCGCGTTTCCAGCCTAATGCGCCATAGGGTAAGAAACCATCTTTGATGCAGCCGATGGTACTCTTAGTTGAAGAGGCTCAAGTGGAGGCTTGACTTGGTCTGTTGGGATATAGTGCTAATCTTGATGCAAGATAGTTGCACAGTTTGCATGCAACGTACCATATGTTATGAAATCAATTTGGACGCACCTAATGGAACTGCTAGATGACGTGTGTCATATGCAATCTCGCTTCGGTCTGTTTGGAGACAATGTTAGTTTCGGTGCAAGATAGGTGCATAGTTTGTGCCTAATGCACCATAGTCTAAGAAACCATTTTTGACACACCTGTTTGGACTCCGAGAAGAAGACACTCAAGAGAAAGCTCGGTTCGGTCTATTTTGAGATAGTGCTAATCGTGATGCAAGATAGGTGCACGGTTTGCATGGAACATACCATATGCTTGGAAATCAATTTGGATGCATCGATGAAACTCCTTGATGACGTGTGTCATTTGGAATCACGCTTTGGTCTGTTTAGAGGTAGTGTTAGTTTTGGTGCAAGATATGTGCATGGTTTGCGCCTATGCCCCATAGTCTAAGAAACCATTTTGGAAGCACCTGTTGGTACTTTGGTGAAGAGGCTCAAGTGAAAGCTCGGTTTGATCTATTTGGAGATAGTGCTAATCTTGATGCAAGATAGGTGCATGATTTGCAAGGAACATACCATATGCTGAGAAATCAATTTGGACGCACCCAATGGAACTCCTAGATGACGTGTCTCATATGGAATCTTACTTCAGTCCATTTGTAGACATTGTAAGTTTTAGTGCAAGATAGGTGCACATTTTGCGCCTAATGCACCATAGTCTAAGAAACCATTTTGGACCCACTATTTGGTACTCCTGGGTGAAGAGGCTCAAGTGCAAGCTTGGTTCGATCAGTTTGGAGATAGTGCTAATCCTTATGCAAGGTAGGTGCATGGTTTGCATGGAACATACAATATTCCTGGAAATCAATTTGGATGCACCCGATGGAACTCCTTGATGACATGTGTCATTTGGAATCTCGCTTCGGTCCATTTGGAGACATTGTTAGTTTTGGTACAAGATAGGTGCACAGTTTGCACCTAATGCACCATAGTTTAAGAAACCATTTTGGACACACTTGTTGGTACTCCTAGGTGAAGGGGCTCAAGTGGATGCTCGGTTCGGTTTGTTTGGAGATAGTGCTAATCTTGATGCAAGATAGATGCACGGTTTGCATGGAACATACGATATGCTTAGAAATCAATTAGGACGCACCTGATATAACTCCTTGATGATTTGTGTCATATGGAATCTTGCTTCGGTTCGTTTAGAGACAGTGTTAGTTTTGGTAGAAGATATGTGCACGGTTTACGCCTAATGCACCATAGGCTAAGAAACCATTTTAGATGCACCCGATGGTACTCATAGTTGAAGAGGCTCAAGTGGAGGCTCGATTTGGTCTGTTCGGATATAGTGCTAATCTTGATGCAAGATAGTTGCACAGTTTGCATGCAACGTACCATATGTTCAGAAATCAATTTGGACGCACCCAATGGAACTCCTAGATGACGTGTGTCATATGGAATCTCGCTTCGGTCTGTTTGGAGACAATATTAGTTTTGGTGCAAGATAGGTGCATAGTTTGTGCCTAATGTACCATAGTCTAAGAAATCATTTTTGACACACCTGTTTGTACTCCTAGATGAAGAGGCTCAAGTGCAAGCTCGGTTCGGTCTGTTTTGAGATAGTGCTAATCTTGATGCAAGATAGGTGCACGGTTTGCATGAAACATACCATATGCCTGGAAATCAATTTGGATGCACTCGACGGAACTCCTTGATGACGTGTGTCATATGGAATCTCACTTTGGTCTGTTTAGAAATAGTGTTAGTTTTGGTGCAAGATATGTGCATGGTTTGCGCCTAATGCACCATAGTCTAAGAAACCATTTTGGAAGCACCTGTTGGTACTTCGGTGAAGAGGCTCAAGTGGAAGCTCGGTTTGATCTATTTGGAGATAGTGCTAATCTTGATGCAAGATAGGTGCATGATTTGCAAGGAACATACCATATGCTTAGAAATCAATTTGGACGCACCCAATGGAACTCCTAGATGACGTGTGTCATATGGAATCTTGCTTTGGTCCATTGGTAGACATTGTAAGTTTTAGTGCAAGATAGGTGCACAGTTTGCGCCTAATGCACCATAGTCTAAAAAACTATTTTGGACGCACTATTTGGTACTCTTGGGTGAAGTGGCTGAAGTGGAAGCTTAGTTCGGTCAGTTTGGAGATAGTGCTAATCCTTATGCAAGGTAGGTGCATGGTTTGCATGGAACATACCATATGCTTGGAAATCAATTTGGATGCACACGATGGAACTCCTTGATGACGTGTGTCATTTAGAATCTCGCTTCGGTCCATTTGGAGACATTGTTAGTTTCGGTGCAAGATAGGTGCACAGTTTGCACCTAATGCACCTTAGTCTAAGAAACCATTTTGGACACACTTGTTGGTACTCCTAGGTGAAGGGGCTCAAGTGGATGCTCGGTTCGGTCTGTTTGGAGATAGTGCTAATCTTGATGCAAGATAGATGCACGGTTTGCATGGAACATACGATATGCTTAGAAATCAATTAGGACGCACCTGATATAACTTCTTGATGATTTGTGTCATATGGAATCTTGCTTCGGTTCGTTTAGAGACAGTGTGATGCGAACCCGCTAGGGTTTTTGGCCTGATCTTTCGATGAGAGGCGCTGGATAACTCGATTAGTGGATGGAGATGACGTTCACGGCCCGACTACAGCCCTCAAGACCGCGCCTTAGCAACCGATACACCACGTCCAACAGCCGTCACGATCTTGTGGAGCGCGACAACCAGCCCCTAGGGCTCCCGTCCTGCAAGCAATCGAAGAACTAGCAAGAACGAGGAAATAAGCACTGAATTTGCAAGATGAATTGAAGGTTTTAAACTGAATCTTAATCAACAATGGGGTTCCGAAGACAAGGAGGCGGGCGGCTGATCCTGCACGCGCGCCTACAAGCAAGTAGCGAAGGCTAAACTTGATCTAAACAAAACCCAGTTGTTCATGGCGGCTCTAGATGTAAATAAATAGAGGGGAGGACGACCAAAGGGGTGCTAGAGTCGTCGTCCAACCCTAGGACGCGTCCCTAATGGACTCAACTTGATACATGGGCCATTGGTCCAAAATAGGGTGACGCAGCACCAAAACAGAAAAAGGTGTCGGCACGAAAACAAGGACTGCGCCTGACTCATAAGCTGCATGGATATGTGGTTGGACCCATTGGAAAGTAGACTTCATGAGCTTTCCAACAAGTATAGGAACATCCCAGTTGGAGTCCATATGACGCCGTGGTGATCCATACAAGTTAGAGTTATTTTCCAGTCCGAATCCGACTCCCAAAACGTGTTGGGTTTGGACTCTTTGTTTCCTTGCTTTAGAAGCGACGTAGTAACTTGATAGAGGATGTTGTGGAGGCTTGGACCTGATCTCCAATCACCTTTGTTAAGTTATCACTCTTCCCATATGCAATCAGCCCTTGATGTTGGTGTTGCCTCAAATTCTGAATGCAGTTGAACCTTCCCTTGCTGATCTTGTCCATTATTCCTGAGCAACACGAAAGTGCACGTGTCTCCATTGTCTAAATATGATTGACAAGAGTTTAAAACTGAACTTACTTGAAGGTTGAGTTGACGGGCACGAGCACGAGTAAGAGGACCAGCTATAGGTTGTTTCGGAGAGGATGTAGGACCAGCTATAGGTTGTGCCGGAGAGGATGTAGGATATGTATCGCTGGTGGATGTAGGATATGTATCGCTGGTGTTGATGTCCTCATCATCCTCCCTTTCTTGCATTTGAGTCGTCCTCGACTCAAGCTCATCTTCCTCACCCAAATAAGGCTTCAAATCTGCAATGTTAAATGTGGGACTAACCCCAAAATCTGCAGGAAGATCAAGCTTATATGCATTCTCATTAATTCGTTGCAGCACTTTAAAAGGACCATCAGCTCTAGGCATCAATTTGGATTTTCTCAGTTCTAGAAATCTATCTTTTCGCAAATGCACCCAAACCAAATCCCCAGGTTCCAGATTCAATTGCTTTCTACCTTTATCTCCCAATTTCATACGAATCTGGTGGTACCCACTACGTAAATCAACTTTTGAAAACACAACAGCACCACTCAGTTCATCTAGCATATCATCTAATCGTGGAATAGGGTGTCGATATCGAATGGTGATATTATTAATAGCTCTACAATCAACACACATACGCCATGTTCCATCTTTCTTAGGGACTAAAATTACTGGAACAGCACAAGGACTAAGAGATTCTCGGACATAACCTTTGTCTAGTAGTTCTTGCACATTGTCGCTGATTTCCTTGTTCCTCCGGTTGTC
>NC_012875.2:20981651-21036130 GCF_000003195.3 Sorghum bicolor | reverse complement strand
AAGCATCCTTGCATATCAAAGCATAAGCAACAGAAGTGGATGCATTGAACTCATTCATATCTGATTTGGTAGCTATCATACAACGTCCTTTCAGTTTTATCTCATCTTTGTTACCAATTACAGATTTATCATTTTTATTGCTCTTGCTCTTTGCTTTAGTAGCCCTAGCAACATCAGTTTGCATAATAGCTTCAGGGGACATAGGATGCAACACAATTTTGCGATCATGGTATAGAAAAGAATACTGATTTGATCTACCATGTTGCATAGAATCTCTATCAAATTGCCAAGGTCTACCTAGCAGAATGTTACAAGCTTGCATAGGCACAACATCACATTCAACAATATCTTTGTAGGATCCGATGGAAAAATTAATTCTCACAAGTCTAGTTACCTTTGCCTTACCACTGTTGTTCAGCCATTGGATGTAGTAGGGATGCGGGTGTGGTTTGGTGTTGAGGGCAAGCTTCTGCACCATATCGCTGCTTGCCAAGTTGTTGCAGCTACCTCCATCAATGATCATGCGACAAGAACGCTCTTTGATGACACACTTTGTTTGGAATAAAATGTGTCGCAGATTTTGTTCTGCCATCTCCATTTGTGCACTAAGCACTCGCTGCACGATCAAGCTCTCATAGTGGTCCGCTTCACCTGCATTAATATGTTCTTCTATTTGATCTTCATTACCTGCATGGTCAGTCGCAAGTAGTGCAAGTGTATCCTCATCAAAATCACTAGCAGATGAGTACTCACCATCATCCCTGACAATCATAACTCGCTTGTTTGGACAGTCACGCATCATGTGCCCATATCCCTTGCACCGGTGACATTGTATGTTGCTTGTTCTACCCGTCGATGCCACGGATGAAGTACTCGCAGCAGGCTTTTGCATCGTCTTCGCAACTGAATTGGTGGGGGCAGCTCGAGTCTTGTCACTAGATGATGGAGTAGAAATACGTGTAGATGGAGTTGAAGCCACACGTTGCTGCCATGAATTAGCCTTCCCTGCAGAAATATTACTCCTTGTGCTAGCACGTCGTCCCTGCACTTCCCTTTCAGCTTTACAAGCAAGATGAAACAAACGAGTTACATTATTGTATTCTTTGTAAGCGAGGATGTCCTGAATTTCCCGATTTAACCCACCCAAAAATCTAGCCATAGCCGGTTCCTCATCCTCCTCTAGGTTACAACGCAACATACCCGTTTGTAATTCCTGATAATATTCTTCTACACTTTTAGCACCTTGTCTTAATTGCTGCAACTTATTTATCATATCACGCGCATAGTAAGATGGAACAAATCTAGCTCTCATGGCCCTTTTCAGCGCATCCCAAGTTCTAGGTAAGTTATTAGGATTTTTCTTTCCATATTCTATCCACCAAACAGAAGCAAAATCTGTAAACTCACTAGTAGCAGCCCTTACACGTGTAGTCTCAGGAAATTCAGGACATGCAAACTTTTGATCAACAGCAATCTCCCAAGTGATGTAAGCATCAGGGTCATATTTACCATCAAAAGGGGGTATCTTAAATTTAATCTTACTGAAAGCATCATCATTATTGTGTACCTCGCGTCGGCGGTTGCCACCCATACCTCTACGGTTGTGACGAAGACGACGTCGATCACGAGTGTCTTGATCATCATGTTCAGTATCACCAGTGTAGTCATCTTCATGACTACCGTGCTCTCGATCTCCCTCCTTTTCTTCTTTATGCTTCTCTTTATCTTCGGTGTGGAAAGCATCAAATCGCCTTAGGAGAGCAGCAAGGCTTTTGTCCACACTAGCAACGGATTCCTCCAAACTTGTGAGCTTGTTGTTTGTGGCAATCTGCGTAGCCTCCAACTGCCCCAGCTTTTCATTCGTCACCTGCAAGTCGTTATCAAGTCCCTCTGTGTGCAGCTTCACTTTTCTTTCAAAATGTTGTATGATGCCCTTAGTGCGAGGTGTAAGTGGTGTTTCGTTACCATCATCTGCCCCTGGCATGGTTCAAAGACAAAGACAACAAAAAGGCAAGTGAAGAAATAAAAGCCCTACAACTACTAGGATGTAGCTACAGCAAGTCGCTCACACTCAACCTGTAACACAAGTTCTTACCAATTCTTACCTTGCTTGACAGGAGGGGTCGCCTGCCAACAAGTGTACAGCAATAGACGAAGTGTATCGGTGCTGCAGCACAAGACCTGTCAAGCTGTAGAGTATGTGGAGCTATAGGTGGGCTGAAACAAGGAACGAACTAGCACCACGTTAGTTATAAAAGCGAGCTGAATAAGCGTTCGACGATGGTACTGTGCTGGTCCTAGCCTAGACCGTGCTAGAGACGCGAGCCTGGACACAAAGGGAAAACACAGCACACCACTAGAAACAAAATGAGCAGCCCTACTGGAAACAAAAGGAACAACAATCCCCTTTTTTTGATTTTTTTTCTTTTTTCTTTCTTTTTTTTTCTTTATTTTTTTTTCTTTCTCTTTTCTTTTTGTTTGGGGAACCTCAAAACCTGATTATATAAACAAAATAGTACAAAATATCACTTCACCACTCTCACCCTCTCACTAGAGTAAGGCTGAACCTCAAAATTCAATATATCTAGCACAAGTATGAAGTGCTATCTTTCCTTTTGGATCACGTTGATGGAAACGCAGAATAGACCAACAAGTGGCTGCACCTATTATCAAGATCTACTCAAATTCCAACCCACAATAGATTGGACGCAGTTGTGACTAGATGGTGACAAGAACTCAAAACTCTAAAGGACTAAACTAAAACCAGCACTGGACACGACCGAAGCAAACACTCATTCAACCAGCCCTAACTAAGTAGTACTAGCCACGGCACAAAGGATTTATAGGATTATGGAAAACAAATCTGCTATATTTTTTGTCTTTTTTTTTGGACTATAGGAAAAACAAACACGAAGAATTGGAAATCTCTCACCGATAAACCTTGCTCTGATTACCAACTGATGCGAACCCGCTAGGGTTTTTGGCCTGATCTTTCGATGAGAGGCGCTGGATAACTCGATTAGTGGATGGAGATGATGTTCACGGCCCGACTACAGCCCTCAAGACCGCGCCTTAGCAACCGATACACCACGTCCAACAGCCGTCACGATCTTGTGGAGCGCGACAACCAGCCCCTAGGGCTCCCGTCCTGCAAGCAATCGAAGAACTAGCAAGAACGAGGAAATAAGCACTGAATTTGCAAGATGAATTGAAGGTTTTAAACTGAATCTTAATCAACAATGGGGTTCCGAAGACAAGGAGGCGGGCGGCTGATCCTGCACGCGCGCCTACAAGCATGTAGCGAAGGCTAAACTTGATCTAAACAAAACCCAGTTGTTCATGGCGGCTCTAGATGTAAATAAATAGAGGGGAGGACGACCAAAGGGGTGCTAGAGTCGTCCTCCAACCCTAGGACGCGTCCCTAATGGACTCAACTTGATACATGGGCCATTGGTCCAAAATAGGGTGACGCAGCACCAAAACAGAAAAAGGTGTCGGCACGAAAACAAGGACTGCGCCCGACTCATAAGCTGCATAGATATGTGGTTAGACCCATTGGAAAGTAGACTTCATGAGCTTTCCAACAAGTATAGGAACGTCCCAGTTGGAGTCCATATGACGCCGTGGTGATCCATACAAGTTAGAGTTATTTTCCAGTCCGAATCCAACTCCCAAAACGTGTTGGGTTTGGACTCTTTGTTTCCTTGCTTTAGAAGCGACGTGGTAACTTGATAGAGGATGTTGTGGAGGCTTGGACCTGATCTCCAATCACTTTTGTTAAGTTATCACTCTTCCCATATGCAATCAGCCCTTGAAGTTGGTGTTGCCTCAAATTCTAAATGCAGTTGAACCTTCCCTTGCTGATCTTGTCCATTATTCCTGAGGAACACGAAAGTGCACGTGTCTCCATTGTCTAAATATGATTGACAAGAGTTTAAAACTGAACTTACTTGAAGGTTGAGTTGACGGGCACGAGCACCAGTAAGAGGACCAGCTATAGGTTGTGTCGGAGAGGATGTAGGACCAGCTATAGGTTGTGCCGGAGAGGATGTAGGATATGTATCGCTGGTGGATGTAGGATATGTATCGCTGGTGTTGATGTCCTCATCACAGTGTTAGTTTTGGTAGAAGATATGTGCACGGTTTACGCCTAATGCACCATAGGCTAAGAAACCATTTTAGACGCACCCGATGGTACTCGTAGTTGAAGAGGCTCAAGTGGAGGCTCGGTTTGGTCTGTTCGGATATAGTGCTAATCTTGATGCAAGATAGTTGCACAGTTTGCATGCAACGTACCATATGTTAAGAAATCAATTTGGACGCACCCAATGGAACTCCTAGATGACGTGTGTCATATGGAATCTCGCTTCGGTCTGTTTGGAGACAATGTTATTTTCGGTGCAAGATAGGTGCATAGTTTGTGCCTAATGCACCATAGTCTAAGAAACCATTTTTGACACACCTGTTTGTACTCCTAGATGAAGAGGCTCAAGTGGAAGCTCGGTTTGGTTTGTTTTGAGATAGTGCTAATCTTGATGCAAAGATAGGTGCACGGTTTGCATGAAACATACCATATGCCTGGAAATCAATTTGGATGCACTCGATGGAACTCCTTGATGACGTGTGTCATATGGAATCTCGCTTTAGTCTGTTTAGAAATAGTGTTAGTTTTGGTGCAAGATATGTGCATGGTTTGCGCCTAATGCACCATTGTCTAAGAAACCATTTTGGAAGGACCTGTTGGTACTTCGGTGAAGATGCTCAAGTGGAAGCTCGGTTTGATCTATTTGGAGATAGTGCTAATCTTGATGCAAGATAGGTGCATGATTTGCAAGTAACATACCATATGCTTACAATTCAATTTGGACGCACCCAATGGAACTCCTAGATGACGTGTGTCATATGGAATCTTGCTTCCATCCGTTTGTAGACATTGTAAGTTTTAGTGCAAGATAGGTGCACAGATTGCGCCTAATGCACCATAGTCTAAAAAACCATTTTGGACGCACTATTTGGTACTCTTGGGTGAAGTGGCTCAACTGGAAGCTTAGTTCGGTCAGTTTGGAGATAGTGCTAATCTTTATGCAAGGTAGGTGCATGGTTTGCATGGAACATACCATATGCTTGTAAATCAATTTGGATGCACCCGATGGAACTCCTTGATGACGTGTGTCATTTGGAATCTCGCTTCGGTCCATTTGGAGACATTGTTAGTTTCGGTGCAAGATGGGTGCACAGTTTGCACCTAATGCACCTTAGTCTAAGAAACCATTTTGGACACACTTGTTGGTACTCCTAGGTGAAGGGGCTCAAGTAGATGCTCGGTTCGGTCTGTTAGGAGATAGTGCTAATCTTGATGCAAGATAGATGCACGGTTTGCATGGAACATACGATATGCTTAGAAATCAATTAGGACGCACCTGATATAACTCCTTGATGATTTGTGTCATATGGAATCTTGCTTCGGTTCGTTTAGAGATAGTGTTAGTTTTGGTAGAAGATATGTGCACGGTTTACGCCTAATACACCACCATAGGCTAAGAAACCATTTTAGACGCACCCGATGGTACTCGTAGTTGAAGAGGCTCAAGTGGAGGCTCGATTTGGTCTGTTCGGATATAGTGCTAATCTTGATGCAAGATAGTTGCACAGTTTGTATGCAACGTACCATATGTTAAGAAATCAATTTGGACGCACCCAATGGAACTCTTAGATGACGTGTGTCATATGCAATCTCGCTTCGGTCTATTTGGAGACAATGTTAGTTTCAGTGCAAGATAGGTGCATAGTTTGTGCCTAATGCACCATAGTCTAAGAAACCATTTTTGACACACCTATTTGTACTCCTAGATGAAGAGGCTCAAGTGGAAGCTTGGTTCGGTCTGTTTGGAGATAGTGCTAATCTTGATGCAAGATAGGTGCACGGTTTGCATAGAACATACCATATGCTTGGAAATCAATTTGGATGCACACGATGGAACTCCTTGATGATGTGTGTCATATGGAATCTCGCTTTGGTCTGTTTTGAAATGGTGTTAGTTTCGGTGCAAGATATGTGCATGGTTTGCGCCTAATGCACCATAGTCTAAGAAACCATTTTGGAAGCACCTGTTGGTACTTCGGTGAAGAGGCTCAAGTGGAAGCTCGGTTTGATCTATTTGGAGATAGTGCTAATCTTGATGCAAGATAGGTGCATGATTTGCAAGGAACATACCATATGCTTAGAAATCAATTTGGACTTACCCAATGGAACTCCTGGATGACGTGTGTCATATGGAATCTTGCTTCGGTCCGTTTGTAGACATTGTAAGTTTTAGTGCAAGATAGGTGCACAGTTTGCGCCTAATGCACCATAGTCTAAGAAACTATTTTTGACGCACTATTTGGTACTCGTTGGTGAAGAGGCTCAAGTGGAAGCTTGGTTCGGTCAGTTTGGAGATAGTGCTAATCCTTATGCAAGGTAGGTGCATGGTTTGCATGGAACATAACTTATGCTTCAAAATCAATTTGGATGCACCCGATGGAACTCCATGATGACGTGTGTCATTTGGAATCTCGCTTCGGTCCATTTGGAGACATTGTTAGTTTCGGTGCAAGATAGGTGCACAGTTTGCACCAAATGCACCTTAGTCTAAGAAACCATTTTGGACACACTTGTTGGTACTCCTACGTGAAGGGGCTCAAGTAGATGCTCCGTTCGGTCTGTTTGGAGATAGTGCTAATCTTGATGCAAGATAGATGCACGGTTTGCATGGAACATACGATATGCTTAGAAATCAATTAGGACGCACCTGATATAACTCCCTGGATGATTGGGTCATATGGAATCTGGCTTCGGTTCATTTAGAGATAGAGTTAGTTTTGGTAGAAGATATGTGCACGGTTTACGCCTAATGCACCACCATAGGCTAAGAAACTATTTTAGACGCACCCGATGGTACTCGTAGTTGAAGAGGCTCAAGTGGAGGCTCGATTTGGTCTGTTGGGATATAGTGCT
This sequence comes from Sorghum bicolor, assembly GCF_000003195.3. Classification (NCBI taxonomy): domain Eukaryota; kingdom Viridiplantae; phylum Streptophyta; class Magnoliopsida; order Poales; family Poaceae; genus Sorghum; species Sorghum bicolor. The sequence goes on along the minus strand of NC_012875.2, from coordinate 21,029,133 downwards.
AATCTTGATGCAAGATAGTTGCACAGTTTGTATGCAACGTACCATATGTTTAGAAATCAATTTAGACGCACCCAATGGAACTCTTAGATGACGTGTGTCATATGCAATCTCGCTTCGGTCTGTTTGGAGACAATGTTAGTTTCGGTGCAAGATAGGTGCATAGTTTGTGCCTAATGCACCATAGTCTAAGAAACCATTTTTGACACACCTATTTGTACTCCTAGATGAAGAGGCTCAAGTGGAAGCTTGGTTCGGTCTGTTTTGAGATAGTGCTAATCTTGATGCAAGATAGGTGCACGGTTTGCATGAAACATACCATATGCTTGGAAATAAATTTGGATGCACACGATGGAACTCCTTGATGATGTGTGTCATATGGAATCTCACTTTGGTCTGTTTAGAAATGGTGTTAGTTTCGGAGCAAGATATGTGCATGGTTTGCGCCTAATGCACCATAGTCTAAGAAACCATTTTGGAAGCACCTGTTGGTACTTCGGTGAAGAGGCTCAAGTGGAAGCTCGGTTTTATCTATTTGGAGATAGTGCTAATCTTGATGCAAGATAGGTGCATGATTTGCAAGGAACATACCATATGCTTAGAAATCAATTTGGACGCACCCAATGGAACTCCTGGATGACGTGTGTCATATGGAATCTTGCTTCGTTCCGTTTGTAGACATTGTAAGTTTTAGTGCAAGATAGGTGCACAGTTTGCGCCTAATGCACCATAGTCTAAGAAACCATTTTTGACGCACTATTTGGTACTCGTTGGTGAAGAGGCTCAAGTGGAAGCTTGGTTCGGTCAGTTTGGAGATAGTGCTAATCCTTATGCAAGGTAGGTGCATGGTTTGCATGGAACATAACTTATGCTTCAAAATCAATTTGGATGCACCCGATGGAACTCCATGATGACGTGTGTCATTTGGAATCTCGCTTCAGTCCATTTCGAGACATTGTTAGTTTCGGTGCAAGATAGGTGCACAGTTTGCACCTAATGCACCTTAGTCTAAGAAACCATTTTGGACACACTTGTTGGTACTCCTACGTGAAGGGGCTCAAGTAGATGCTCCGTTCGGTCTGTTTGGAGATAGTGCTAATCTTGATGCAAGATAGATGCACGGTTTGCATGGAACATACGATATGCTTAGAAATCAATTAGGACGCACCTGATATAACTCCTTGATGATTTGTGTCATATGGAATCTTGCTTCGGTTCGTTTAGAGATAGAGTTAGTTTTGGTAGAAGATATGTGCACGGTTTACGCCTAATGCACCACCATAGGCTAAGAAACTATTTTAGACGCACCCGATGGTACTCGTAGTTGAAGAGGCTCAAGTGGAGGCTCGATTTGGTCTGTTGGGATATAGTGCTAATCTTGATGCAAGATAGTTGCACAGTTTGTATGCAACGTACCATATGTTTAGAAATCAATTTGGACGCACCCAATGGAACTCTTAGATGACGTGTGTCATATGCAATCTCGCTTCGGTCTGTTTGGAGACAATGTTAGTTTCGGTGCAAGATAGGTGTATAGTTTGTACCTAATGCACCATAGTCTAAGAAACCATTTTTGACACACCTATTTGTACTCCTAGATGAAGAGGCTCAAGTGGAAGCTTGGTTCAGTCTGTTTGGAGATAGTGCTAATCTTGATGCAAGATAGGTGCACGGTTTGCATAGAACATACCATATGCTTGGAAATCAATTTGGATGCACACGATGGAACTCCTTGATGACGTGTGTCATTTGGAATCTCGATTCGGTCCATTTGGAGACATTTTTAGTTTCGGTGCAAGATAGGTGCACAGTTTGCATCTAATGCACCTTAGTCTAAGAAACCATTTTGGACACACTTGTTGGTACTCCTAGGTGAAGGGGCTCAAGTAGATGCTCGGTTCGGTCTGTTTGGAGATAGTGCTAATCTTGATGCAAGATAGATGCATGGTTTGCATGGAACATACCAAATGCTTGGAGATCAATCTAGACGCACATGATGGAACTCCTAGATGACGTGTGTCATACAAAACCTTGCTTTGGTCTGTTTGGAGAATGTGTTAGTTTCGGTGCAAGATAGGTGCAAGGTTTGCACATAATGCAGCATAGGCTAAGAAAACATTTTGGACGCACCCGATGGTACTCCTAGGTAAAAGGCTCAAGTGAAAGCTTGATTTGGTCTATTTGGAGATAGTGCTAATCTTGATGCAAGATAGAAGCACGGTCTGCATGGAATGTACCATATGCTTAGAAATTAATTTGGACACACCCAATACAACTCCTTGATGATGTGTGTCATATGGAATCTCGCTTTGGTGTGCTTAGAGATAGTATTAGTTTCGGTGCAAGATATGTGCACGGTTTGCGCCTAATGCACCAAAGTCTAAGAAACCATTTTGGAAGCACCTGTCGGTACTCCTAGGTGAAGAGGCTCAAGTGGAGGCTCGGTTCGGTCTGTTTAGAGATAGTGCTAGTCTTGATGCAAGATAGGTGCACTATTTGCATGGAACATACCATATGCTTGGAAATCAATTTGGATGCACCCGATGGAACTCCTTGATGACGTGTGTCGTTTGGAATCTCGCTTTGGTCCATTTGGAGACATTGTTAGTTTTGGTGCAAGATAGGTGCACAGTTTGCACCTAATGCATCTTAGTCTAAGAAATCATTTTGGACACACTTGTTGGTACTCCTAGGTGAAGGGGCTCAAGTAGATGCTCGGTTCGGTCTGTTTGGAGATAGTACTAATCTTGATGCAAGATAGATACACGGTTTGCATGGAACATACGATATGCTTTGAAATCAATTAGGACGCACGTGATAGTTTGTGTCATATGGAATCTTGCTTCAGTTTGTTTAGAGACAGTGTTAGTTTTGGTAGAAGATATGTGCATGGTTTATGCCTAATGCACCACCATATTCTAAGAAATCATTTTAGATGCACCCGATGGTACTCGTAGTTGAAGAGGCTCAAGTGGAGGCTCGATTTGGTCTGTTTGGATATAGTGCTAATCTTGATGCAAGATAGTTGCACAGTTTGCATGCAACGTACCATATGTTAAGAAATCAATTTGGACGCACCCAATGGAACTCTTAGATGACGTGTGTCATATGCAATCTCGCTTCGGTCTGTTTGGAGACAATGTTAGTTTCGGTGCAAGATAGATGCACGGTTTGCATGGAACACACTATATGCATGGAAATCAATTTGGATGCACCAGTTGGTACTTCGGTGAAGTGGCTCAAGTGGAAGCTCGGTTTGATCTGTTTAGAGATAGTGCTAATCTTGATGCAAGATAGGTGCACGGTTTGCATAGAACATACCATATGCTTGGAAATCAATTTTGACGCACCCAATGGAACTCCTATATGACGTGTGTCATATGGAATCTTGCTTCGGTCCGTTTGTAGACATTGTAAGTTTTAGTGCAAGATAGGTGCACAGTTTGCGCCTAATGCACCATAGTCTAAGAAACCATTTTGGACGCACTATTTGGTACTGCTGGGTGAAGAGGCTCAAGTGGAAGCTTGGTTCGGTCAGTTTGGAGATAGTGCTAATCATTATGCAAGGTAGGTGTATGGTTTGCATGGAACATACCATATGCTTGGAAATCAATTTGGATGCACCCGATGGAACTCCTTGATGACGTGTGTGTCATATGGAATCTCGCTTCGGTCCATTTAGAGACATTGTTAGTTTCGGTGCAATATAGGTGCACAGTTTGCACCTAATGCACCATAGTCTAAGAAACCATTTTGGACACACTTGTTGGTACTCCTAGGTGAAGGGGCTATAGTGGATGCTCGGTTCGATCTGTGTGCAGATAGTGCTAATCTTGATGCAAGATAGGTGCACGGATTGCATGGAACAAACCAAATGCTTGGAGAACAATCTAGACGCACATGATGGAACTCCTAGATGACGTGTGTCATACAAAATCTTGCTTTGATCTGTTTAGAGACAGTGTTAGTTTCAGTGCAAGATAGGTGCAAGATTTGCACATAATGCAGCATAGGCTAAGAAACCATTTTGGACGCACTTAATGGTACTCCTAGGTAAAAGGCTCAAGTGAAAGCTCGGTTTGGTCTATTTGGAGGAAGTGCTAATCTTGATGCAAGATAGATGCATGGTCCGCATGGAATGTACCATGTGCTTAGAAATTAATTTGCACACACCCAATAGAACTCCTTGACGACGTGCGTCATATGGAATCTCGCTTTGGTGTGCTTAGAGACAGTATTAGTTTAGGTGCAAGATATGTGCACGGTTTGCGCCTAATGCACCAAAGTCTAAGAAACCATTTTGGAAGCTCCTGTTGGTACTCCTAGCTGAAGAGGCTCAAGTGGAGGCTCGGTTCGGTCTGTTTAGAGATAGTGCTAATCTTGATGCAAGATAGGTGCACCATATGCTCAGAAATCAATTTGGACGCACCAGATGGAACTCCTAGATGACATGTGTCATATGGAATCTCAGTTCGGTCCGTTTAGAGACAGTGTTAGTTTCGGTGCAAGATAGGTGCACGGTTTGCACCTAATGCACCATAGGATAAGAAACCATTTTGGACGCACTCGATGGTACTCCTAGGTCAAGGTGCTCAAGTGAAAGCTCGGTTTGGTCTGTTTGGAGATAGTGCTAATCTTGATGCAAGATAGATGCACGGTTTCCATGGAACAAACAATTTGCTCAGAAATCAATTAGGACGCACTTGATATAACTCCTTGATGATTTGTGTGTCATATAGAATCTTGCTTCGGTTCGTTTAGAGACAGTGTTAGTTTTGGTAGAAGATATGTGCTCGGTTTGGGCCTAATGCACCATAGGCTAAGAAACCATTTTAGATGCACCCGATGGTACTCGTAGTTGAAGAGGCTCAAGTGGAGGCATGATTTGGTCTGTTCGGATATAGTGCTAATCTTGATGCAAGATAGTTGCACAGTTTGCATGGAACGTTCCATATGTTATGATATCAATTTGGACGCACCCAATGCAACTCCTAGATGACGTGTCTTATGGAATCTCGCTTCAGTCTGTTTAGAGACAATGTTAGTTTTGGTGCAAGATAGGTGCATAGTTTGTGACTAATGCACCATAGTCTAAGAAACCATTTTTGACGCACCCGTTTGTACTCCTAGATGAAGAGGCTCAAGTGGAAGCTCGGTTCGGTCTGTTTGGAGATAGTGCTAATCCTTATGCAAGATAGGTGCACGGTTTGCATGGAACATACCATATGCTTGGAAATCAATTTGGATGCACCCGATAGAACTCCTTGATGACGTGTGTCATATGGAATCTCGCTTTGGTCTGTTTAGAAATAGTGTTAGTGTCGGTGCAAGATATGTGCATGGTTTGCGCCTAACGCACCATAGTCTAAGAAACCATTTTGGAAGCACCTGTTGGTACTTTGGTGAAGAGGCTCAAGTGAAAGCTCGGTTTGATCTGTTTGGAGATAGTGCTAATCTTGATGCAAGATAGTTGCACAGTTTGCATGGAACGTACCATATGTTATGAAATCAATTTGGACGCACCCAATGGAACTCCTAGATGACGTGTGTCATATGGAATCTTGCTTTGGTCCATTGGTAGACATTGTAAGTTTTAGTGCAAGATAGGTGCACAGTTTGCGCCTAATGCACCATAGTCTAAGAAACCGTTTTAGACACACTATTTGGTACTCTTGGATGAAGTGGCTCAAGTGGAAGCTTGGTTCGGTCAGTGTGGAGATAGTGCTATGCAAGGTAGGTGCATGGTTTACATGGAACATACCATATGCTTGGAAATCAATTTGAATGCACCCGATGGACCTCCTTGATGATGTGTGTCATATGGAATCTCGCTTCGGACCATTTGGAGACTTTGTTAGTTTCGGTGCAAGATAGGTGCACAGTTCGCACCTAATGCACCATAGTCTAAGAAACCATTTTGGACGCACTTGTTGGTACTCCTAGGTGATGGGGCTCAAGTGGATGCTCGGTTCGATCTGTTTGGAGATAGTGCTAATCTTGATGCAAAATAGGTGCACGGTTTGCATGGAACATATCAAATGCATGGAAATCAATCTGGACAACATGATGGAACTCCTAGATGACGTGTGTCATATGAAATCTTGCTGCGGTCTATTTGGAGACAATGTTAGTTTCGGTGCAAGATAGGTGCAAGGTTTGCACATAATGCAGCATAGGCTAAGAAACCATTTTGGACCCACCCGATGGTACTCCTAGGTAAAAGGCTCAAGTGAAAGCTCAGTTTGGTCTATTTGGAGTTAGTGCTAATCTTGATGTAAGAAAGATGCACGGTTCAGTCTGTTTAGAGATATGGTGTATTGGGCACAAACCGTGCACCTATCTTGCACCAAAATTAACACTATCTCCAAACAGACCAAAGCAAGATATCAGATGACACACATCATCTAGGAGTTCTTTTGGGTGCGTCTATATTGACTTGTAAGCATATGGTATGTTCCATGCAAACTGTGCACCTATCTTACATGAAGATTAGCACTATCTCCAAACATATCGTACCGAACTTTCACTCGAGTCTCTTCACCTAGAAGTACCATTAGGTGCTTCCACAACTGTTTCTAAGCCTATGGTGCATTAGGCGCACACCGTGCACCTATCTTGCATCAAGATTAGTAGTATCTCCAAACAGACCGAACCAAGCTTCCACTTGAGCCTTATTATCTAGGAGTACCAATAGGTGAGCCCAAAATGGTTTCTTTGGCTATGGTGCATTAGGCATATACTCTGCACCTATCTTGCACCGAAACTAATACTGTCTCCAAACGGACAAAGCGAGATTCCATACGACACACGTCATCTAGGAGTTCCATTAGGTGCATCCAAATTTATTTTCAAGCATATGGTATGTCCCATGCAAACTGTGCACCTATCTTGCATCAAGATTAGGACTATCTCCAAACAGACCGAACCAAGCTTCCACTTGAGCCTCTTCAGCTAGGAGTTCTATCGGGTGCATCCAAATTGAATTCTGAGCATTTGATACGTTTCATGCAAACCGTGTAATCTTGCATCAAAATTAGCACTATCTCCAAACAGACCAACCAACCTTCCGCTTGAGCCTCTTCGGCTAGGAGTACCATTGGCTGCATCCAAAATGGTTTCTTAGAGTATGGTGCATTAGGCACAAACCGTGCACCTATCTTGCACCGAAACTAACACTATCTCCAAACAGACCAAAGCGATATTAGATGACACACACCATCTAGGAGTTCTATCAGGTGCATGCAAATTGATTTTCAAGCATATGGTATGTTTCATACAAACCTTGCACCTATCTTACATGAAGATTAGCACTATCTCCAAACAGATCTTACCGAGCTTTCACTTGAGCCTCTTCACCTAGGAGTACCATCGGGTGCTTCCAGAACTGTTTCTAAGCCTATGGTGCATTAGGAGCACACCGTGCACCTATCTTACACCGAAACTAACACTATCTCCAAACGGATCAAAGTCAGATTCCATATGACACACGTCATCTAGGAGTTCTATCGGGTGCGTCCAATTTTATTTCCGAGTATATGGTACATCCATGCAAACTGTGCACCTATCTTGCGTCAAGATTAACACTATCTCCAAACAGACCAAACTGAGCTTCCACTTGAGCCTCTTCAGCTAGGAGTACAATCGGGTGCGTCCAAATTAGTTTCTTAGGCAATGGTGCATTAGACATAAACCGTGCACCTATCTTGCACTAAAACTAACAATGTCTCCAAACGAACGAAGCGAGATTCCATATGAAACACGTCACTAGGAGTGCCAATAGGTGCATCCAGATTAGCACTATCTCCAAAGAAACCAAACCAAGCTTTCACTTGTGCCCCTTTACCTAGGAATATCATTGGTTGCGTCCAAAATTGTTTCTTAGCCTATCGTGCATTAGGCGCAAACCGTGCACCTTTCTTGCACCGAAACTAACACTGTCTCCAAAAGAGTACCATCAGGTGCTTCCACAACTGTTTCTAAGCCTATGGTGCATTAGGTGCATACCGTGCACCTATCTTACACCAACTAACACTATCTCCAAATGGACCGAAGTGAGATTTCATATGACACACATCATCTAGGAGTTCTATCAGGTGCGTCCAAATTGATTTCCTAGCATATGGTATGTCCATGCAAACCGTGCACCTATCTTGCGTCAAGATTAGAACTATCTCCAAAGAGACCAAACCGAGCTTCCACTTGAGCCTCTTCATTTAGGAGTACAATCAGGTGCGTCCAAAAGGGTTTGTTAGAGTATGGTGCATTAGGCACAAACCATGCACCTATCTTGCACCGAAACTAACACTATCTCCAAATGGACCAAAGCGAGGTTACATAAGACACACAACATCTAGGAGTTCCATCGGGCGTGTCCAAATTGATTTCGGGCATATAGTACGTTCCAGGCAAACCGTGCACCTATCTTGCATCAAGATTAGCAGTATCTCCAAACAGACCAAACCAAGCTTCCACTTGAGTCTCTTCACCTAGGAGTAGCAATAGGTGCGTCCAAAATGGTTTCTTATGCTATTGTGCATTAGGTGCAAACTGTGCACATATCTTCCACCGAACTAACACTACCTCTAAACAGACCAAAGCGAGATTTCATATGACACACGTCATCTAGGAGTTCCATCGGGTGTGTCCAAATTGATTTCCGAGCATATAGTACGTTTCATGCAAACCGTGCACCTATCTTGCATCAAGATTAGCACTATCTCCAAACAAACCGAACCCAGCATCCACTTGAGACTCTTCAGCTAGGAGCACAATCGGGTGCATCAAAAATGGTTTGTTAGAGTATGGTGCATTAGGCGCAAACTGTCGAAAGTGCTAGTTTGGTTTTGGATAATTGATGAAACCCTTGTACTAACCTCTATACTAAGTGTGTGTAGACTTAATGAGGTTGGTACATGCCAAGTGATGGAGCAAGAGATGATCATGGTGATGATGGTGATGACCACAAGATGATCAAGTGCTCAACTTAGAAAAGAAGAAAGAGAAAAACAAAACCCTATGGAGATCAAGGCAAAGGTATTGCTTAGGGTTTTTGTTTTGGTGATCAAGACACCATAGAGGGTGTGATCACATTTAGGATAGATAGCCATACTATAAAGAGGGGAATTCTTTGGCTAAGCAGTTATCAAGTGCCACTAGGTGTCATTATTCATGTGCATGCATTTAGAACCTAGTGAGCTAACTTAACTCCTTTAAAGAACATGTTTGTGAAAATGCTAACACACGTGCACATGTTGGTTTACACATTGTGGTGTTGGCACACTTTGAAAAGGAGGTGGAGTTTGAAGGGTAGAGAGAGGATGGGTTCCTCTCCCCCTCCCACCGAGCTTGCTCGTCGGGATTCGGCGCTTTTTTGAGAAAATGACGTGCAATTTTTCTATTGCACCGGTGGGAATATTGGAGAAGTCGTGGGTGTGTTTCTCGCTGAGAAACACTCACCGGACGCTGGCTCAGAGGCACCAGACGCTGTGTCTGTGCGTCCGGTGTGTAGGTAGTGCCTAGCTCAGCTAGGGTTAGGCACCGGACGCCCACACTGGACGCAGGTTAGATCCTGTTTGAGCGTTCGATGTTTTGAGTCCAGTGTTCTGCGCTTTTGCAATGCTCTCTAGGTATGAGACCAGTGAGCACCGGGCGGTCCGTGCTCAGCGTCCGGTGACCCCGCGAGTTTGCAGACCTCCCTGAGTTTAAGTCCGGTGAGTACCAGACGCGTCCTGTGCCAACTTGAGCGCGTCCGGTGCTCTGCAGGTGACTGTTAGAGATCAACATGCAAGTGGATAGGGCAAAACGTGGCTATTTCTAGAGCACCGGACACAGGGGTTGAGCGTCCGGTGCCCCCTATGGTACATCAGGTGACCCCGTTTTTAGCCGAGTGAAAGAGCCAATGGCTCTATTTGTTTTTGAGGAGCTTATAAATAGTTGTTGGCCAACTTAGGACTCACTCTCTTGGCATTCTAGCATACTTGAATCTTTGTGAGCCTAAGCAAACACCTCCCTCTCATCTCCTTCATAGATTATTCATCTTTGTGAGATTGGGAGTGATTCCAAGTGCATTTGCTTGAGTGATTGCATCTAGTGGCACTTGGGGATCGATTTGGCTACGGTTTTCTTGTTACTCTTGGTGGTTGCCGCCACCTAGACGGCTTGGAGCAGCGGAGGAGCATTGGCACGAGTTGGTGATTGTTCGTGGCTATCTCCTAGTGATTGTGAGGGGTCTTGTACCTTCCCTGCGGAGAGCCGAAAGGTAACTTTAGTGGATTGCTCGTGTCATTGAGTTACCTCACTTGTGGGTCAGTTCTTGCGGTGTCCTAGTGAGGACGAGGTTCGTGCTACACCTCTTAGCCGCCGAACCACCAAGTGTTGGTCGACACAATAGGGACGTAGCGTGCTAGCAAGCATGTGAACCTCAGGAGAAAATTGTGTGTCTCCATTGTGATTGTTCATTGGATTTCTCCTAGTGATTGGACTACATATTATTGATTGGTTCATCCCCTCTATGCGGCGGTATAAAGATCAAACCATCTCTCTCTTACATTCCCGCAAACTAGAGTAGCTTACTTACTTGTATAGAAACTTTAGATAGCCCTCTAGTGTAAGTAGTGACATAGCTCTTGTGTGCATAGTGATCATAGCAACTAGAATTATTGGATAGGTGGCTGGCAAACACCCCTTTAGAGCTAGAGCAAAAAGCTATGCTTGTTATCTACTAACCTCTTGCTCTAGTGAGTTTGTAGATTTTTAAATAGGCTATTCACCTCCCCTCTAGCCATATTAGGACCTTTCAAGTGGTATCGGAGCCGTGGTCACCGTTTTGTGAAGGCTTAACAACCTCAGTGCTCAAATTATGGCTCAAATAGTGTTCAACCATGTTAGGGGCAAACCACCGTTCTTTGATGGAACAAGTTCTTTAGACTATTGGAAGAGAAAAATGAAAATGTATCTTGGATCAATCAATGATAGAGTGTGGGAAGTCATGGAGAATGATTTTGTGATCCTTGACCCCGCTAACCCCACCGACAATGAGACAGCAAACAAGCAATGCAATACAATGGCTCTCAACACAACTATAATGACATTGATTCAAAGGTATTTGAACAAGTCAAAGATCTTGAGAAGGCAAGTGAAGTGTGGACAAGGCTAGAAGAAACATATGAGGGCACTACTGAAAGGTCCTTGTTTGGTTTTGGTAATTGAGTGACAACTTAGGTGGACTAATAGTGTTTATGTGAGATACATAGGAGATTAGTCCACAGGTAATGATGTGATGATGGAGGAGCTCATTGCACATGAGACATGACATGGAGTCATGTGACCAAGGTGGAGAAGATCAAGGTGAGGCTTGGCTTGATGGACCGGTTGCAAGAGTGAAGGGCAAGTCGGAGGCTTTGAAGCGAAGGACCGCGTGTGACGGTGGAGCTTGAGCAAGACTTGGCGCCGATGGACCGAGGCAACGGTGAAGAGCAAGTGAGGTCAAGATCAATGAACCAATACGGTCACGTGATGATATGAAGTGGATCATATCATTTGGTGATTGGTTGGTGCATGTGTTGCATCAACGTTGGAGGAGATGGAATGGAAAGCGCAAGGCAAAGGTATAACCTAGGGCTTTTCATTTCACCGGTCATAGGTGTGTAGAGAAGTATATGACCGGATTTAGGATAGATGGCCGTACTATCAAGAGGGGAAGACTTGTTTGCATATCGGTCATCTAGTGCCACTTGAGCGATCTAACTTTGCATACGTGTTAGGATCGAGTGGCGTGGCAAGTTGAGAGGCTAACTCCTTTGGTAAAGTGTTTGTGAAAATGCTAACACACTTGCACATGGTGGTGTACACTTGTTGGTGTTGGCACACTTTACAAAGGAGGTGGTGTTCCTAGGATTCGGCGCTTTTGAGAAAATTAAGTGCATATTTTCTATTGCGCCGGTGGGAAATTTGGAGAAGTCGCGGGAGTGTTTTCTCTCTGAGAAACACTCACCGGACGCTGAGTGCGGAGGCACCGGACGCTGGCCTCAGCGTCCGGTGTGCTTGACCCTGCTAGGGTTGAGCACCGGACGCACTCTGGTAGCGTCCGGTGGTTAGCGTCCGGTGTGAGGGGTTTTTGCAACCCTCTCTGCGCACGAGTCCGGTGAGCACCAGACCGTCCGGTGCCCAGCGTCCGGTGAGGTCGCGAGTTTGACACCCTCTCTGCGCACGAGTCCGGTGAGCACCGGACCGTTCGGTGTGGACTTGCAGAGCGTCCGGTGGTGCTGTGCAGGCGCGCGTGCGCAGTAGCCGTTGGCGGCAACGGTCGAGTTCAAACGGCTAGTGACACGTGGCGGTCAGCTGAGCACCGGATGCTGGGTGTTGAGCGTCCGGTGCCCACGTGTTTTGCCCAATGAAGGGGCAACGGCTAGTTTAGCCCTTGGGGCTATAAATAGAAGTGGTGGCCGGCCTTGGCTGGTGCTGAGCACCCTTGGGACTTAGTGTCCATGCTTGGGGAGTGCTAGTGAAGCCTCTAACTCACATATGCTTGATAGTGATCATCCGATTGTGTGAGTGAGCGATTCTAGTGCGTTGCGTTGAGAGATTGCATCGAGTGGCACTAGGTGTTCGTGTTGCAAGCCGGTGGTGCTTGTTACTCTTGGAGGTTGCCACCTCCTAGACGGCATGGTGGCTTGTGACTCCGTCAAAGCACGCAAGGAGATTGTGCGGTGCTCCGGAGAAGAGATTGTGAGGGGTAAGGTGCTCACCCTGCGGGGATCGCGAAGAGCAACTCTAGTTGAGCGAGACGTGAAGAGCAACAAGTGGTCCGGCCGGGTCAAGTGCTAGAGCTTGTGGTAAGCACTCCACGTGGGAGAGTGTGACTTGCGGGTCACCACTAGCAAGAGGACCGGCGGCAACCTTGGAGCTTGTCTCAACGGGGACGTAGCTTGGTGGCAACCAAGTGAACCTCGGGAGAAAATCTTCGTGTCAACATTGTTCTTCCCGTTGGTTTGCAAAGTCCCTAACACAAGCTTGTTCTTACATTCATATACTTGTGCTTGTGTAGTTGCTCTTGTAATTAGTTAGCTTGTGTAGCTTTCTAGTTACCTTCTTGCTTGTGTAGCTAGAAGTAGTTCCCTTGCGTGACTAATTTGGTTTGTGTAACCTTGTTAGTCACATAGCTTAGTTTGTGTAGCTAAGTAAGTTGCGCTCTCTAATTTGGCATTAGTTGCCTTGTTATTGAGCTTGCTAGTGAGCTTAGGCTTTGTGCGCTTTGCCTCACTAGTTTGTGTAGGAGCTCCCCCAGTTTGCAAAGTACTAGTGGCATAGGTTTGTGTGACCTTGCTCCTAGAATTGGTTAGGTGAGCTCTTGCTAAGGTAGCACCTTGCTTGCTTGTTTAGGATCTTTTCAAGGTGCTAGAGAACTTAGATAGAGGGTGTAGTCTTGGCTAGGCCGATAGATTTAATTCCGCATTTGTTTTCGGTTAGCCGACGCGATAAGTTTTAGAAAGGACTATTCACCCCCCCTCTAGTCCGCCATCTCGACCCTTCAACTACAACAGTAAAAAGTGCCAAGTTGTACATGCTCAAGGACAAGCTATCTAACTTCAATATGAAGGATGATGAGTCAATTCCAGAAATGTTCTATAGGCTCCAAGTCATCATCAATGACCTCAAGGGCCTTGGTGAGAAAGCAAAGGATGAGGACTTCATTCACAAGTTCTTGATGTGCTTGCCCAAGAGTTTCAAGACATTGAGAACAATCATCTTTAGAGGTGGATTGATAGGTGTATCTCCCAATGAGGTACTTGGAGATGTCATGACCGAAGATCAATATAATGACAATGATGATGATGAGGTCATGAAGAAGGATGATGATGATAAGAAGAAGAAGAGTGGAGCATTCAAAGCTAGCTCTTCATCCAAGAGCAAGAACAAGGAACAATCAAGTGATGAGGAGTGTTCCAATGATGATAGTGATGATGAAGCACTAGCACTCTTTGTCCGCAAGTTTGGCAAGATGATGAAGAAAAAGGGCTACCATACAAGGAAGAGAAGGGACAACTCCAAGAACAAGGAATATGTGAGGCTATGCTACAAGTGCAAGAGCCCCGATCATATTGTGGCGGATTGTCCTTACAATAGTGACAATGATGAGCATGACAAGAAGAACAAGAAGGAGAAGAAAGAAAAGAAAGAGAAGAAGATGGTCTTCAAGAAGAAGAAGAAGAAGGGTGGATCCTATGTTGTGACATGGGATAGTGATGCCTCTTCGGATGATGACTCAAGCGATGATGACAAATCATCCAAAAATAAGGCACTTGCAAGCATTGCTATCAACAAGCCATCACTCTTCGACACTCCTTCATGCTTCATGGCCAAGTGCCACAAGGTACAATATGATGAAAGTGAAAGTGAACATGAACATGATAGTGATAGTGATGATGAAAATAAATTCACTAATGAACAACTCATGGACATGTTAGAACAAGCCGAATCTCTCATTCAATCTAAAAACAAGAAGTGCAAAGAATTGGCCAAGAAGTTAAAAGCTCTTGAGCAATCCTTTGATGAGCTCAATGCTAATCATGAGAGGCTAGTGGAAGCCCATGAGAAGCTTGGCAAGGCTCACACCAAGCTTGAGGAAGCTCACTCCTTGTTGTTAGAAGAGAACAGGGAAAAGGTTGTTGTATCATGTGATGTGGGCACAACATGTTACTTAGTTAAAGAATCATCCAACCCACCTATTGTTGTTGCAACTAACTCTTCTTGTAGGTCTTCATCCACCACCACCAACTCTACCTCTACTTTTAGTGTTAGTGTCACTTGTGATACCTCACTAAAGGTTGAGAATGAGACTCTCAAGAGAGAGGTGGATGAGCTCACTCACGCCCTAAGCAAGGCCTATGGTGGTGAGGCCCGCTTGCTAAAGTGCTTGGGTAGTCAAAGGTTTTCTCTCAACAAAGAGGGATTAGACTATACCCCCAAGAAAGGCAAGGCGACCTTTGCAACTCACAAGCCTAGCTTTGTGAAGAGCAACGGTTGGTATTGCAACAAATGCAAGCAAGGTTGGCACCTAGAGCTTAATTGCAATAAAATGAACAAGAACAAGAAAAATGCTAATGTATCTTACATTCCATTTGATTCTTGTTATGTGCTTACCAAGGGTGAGAAGAGTGTGCATGCTAAGTTTGTTGGTACACCAATTGTGAGTCCAAAGAAGAAGGCCATTTGGGTACCAAAAAGCTTAGTTACTAACCTCCAAGGACCCAAACAAGTATGGGTACCTAAGAAACATTGATTTGTTTTGTAGGTAAATTATAAAGCCGGACGAAGGCATTGGGTACTTGATAGTGGGTGCACACAACACATGACATTGTTAGTTTTGGTGCAAGATAGGTGCACAGTTTGCACCTAATGCACCATAGTCTAAGAAACCATTTTGGACGCACTTGTTGGTACTCCAAGGTGAAGTGGCTCAAGTGGATGCTTGGTTCGGTCTGTTTGGAGATAGTGCTAATCTTGATGCAAGATAGATGCACGGTTTGCATGGAACATACGATATGCTTAGAAATCAATTAGGATGCACCTGATATAACTCCTTGATGATTTGTGTCATATGGAATCTTGCTTCGATTCGTTTAGAGATAGTGTTAGTTTTGGTAGAAGATATGTGCACGGTTTACGCCTAATGCACCATAGGCTAAGAAACCATTTTAGACGCACCCGATGGTACTCGTAGTTGAAGAGGCTCAAGTGGAGACTCGATTTGGTTTGTTTGGATATAGTGCTAATCTCGATGCAAGATAGTTGCACAGTTGGCATGCAACGTACCATATGTTAAGAAATCAATTTGGACGCACCCAATGGAATCTCGCTTCGGTCTGTTTGGAGACAATGTTAGTTTCGGTGCAAGATAGGTGCATAGTTTGTGCCTAATGCACCATAGTCTAAGAATCCATTTTTGACACAAATGTTTGTAATCCTAGATGAAGAGGCTCAACTGGAAGCTCGGTTCGGTCTGTTTGGAGATAGTGCTAATCTTGATGTAAGAAAGGTGCACGGTTTGCATGGAACATACCATATGCTTGGAAATCAATTTGGATGCACAAGATGGAACTCCTTGATGACATGTGTCATATGGAATCTCACTTTGTATTGTTTAGAATTAGTGTTAGTTTTGGTGCAAGATATGTGCAGGGTTTGCGCCTAATGCACCATAGTCTAAGAAACCAGTTTGGAAGCACCTGTTGGTACTTCGGTGAAGAGGCTCAAGTGAATGCTCGGTTTGATCTATTTGGAGATAGTGCTAATCTAGATGCAAGATAGGTGCATGATTTGCAAGGAACATACCATATGCTTAGAAATCAATTTGGACGCACCCAATGGAACTCCTAGATGACGTGTGTCATATGTAATCTTGTTTCGGTCCGTTTGTAGACATTGTAAGTTTTAGTGCAAGATAGGTGCACAGTTTGCACCTAATGCACCATAGTCTAAAAAACTATTTTTGACGCACCTGTTTGTACTCCTAGATGAAGAGGGTCAAGTGGAAGCTTGGTTCGGTCTGTTTGGAGATAGTGCTAATCTTGATGCAAGGTAGGAGCAAGGTTTGCATGGAACATACCATATGCTTGGAAATCAATTTGGATGCACCCGATGGAACTCCTTGATGACGTGTGTCATATGGAATCTCGCTTCGGTCCATTTGGATATATTGTTAGTTTCAGTGCAAGATAGGTGCACAGTTTGCACCTAATACACCATAGTCTAAGAAACCATTTTGGACGCACTTGTTGGTACTCCTAGGTGAAGGGGATCATGTGGATGCTCGGTTCTGTCTGTTTGGAGATAGTGCTAATCTTAATGCAAGATAGGTGCACGGTTTGCATTGAACAAACCAAATGCTTGGAAATCAATCTGGACGCACATGATGGAACTCCTAGATGACGCGTGTTATACGAAATCTTGCTTCGGTCTGTTTGGAGACAGTTTTAGTTTCCACGCAAGATAGGTGCAAGGGTTGCACATAATGCAGCATAGGCTAAGAATCCATTTTGGACGCACCCGATGGTACTCCTAGGTAAAAGGCTCAAGTGAAAGCTCGGTTTGGTCTTTTTGGAGACAGTGCTAATCTTGGTGCAAGATAGATGCACAGTCTGCATGGAACGTACCATATGTTTAGAAATTAATTTGGACACACCCGATAGAACTGCTTGATGACGTGTGTCATATGAAATCTCGCTTTGGTGTGCTTAGAGACAGTATTAGTTTTGGTGCAAGAAATGTGCACGGTTTGCGCCTAATGCACCAAAGTCTAAGAAACCATTTTGGAAGCACCTGTTGGTACTCCTAGTTGAAGAGGCTCAAGTGGAGGCTCGGTTCGGTATGTTTAGAGATAGTGCTAATCTTGATGCAAGATAGGTGCATGGTTTGCATGGAACATACCATATGCTTGGAAATCAATTTGGATGCACCCGATGGAACTCCTTGATGACGTGTGTCATATCGAATCTCTCTTTGGTCTATTTAGAAATAGTGTTAGTTTCGGTGCAAGATATGTGCATGGTTTGCGCCTAATGCACCATAGTCTAAAAAACCATTTTGGAAGCACTTGTTGGTACTTTAGTGAAGAGGCTCAAGTGGAAGCTCGGTTTGATCTGTTTGCAAGGAACATACCATATGCTTAGAAATCAATTTGGACGCACCTAATGGAACTCCTAGATGATGTGTGTCATATGGAATCTTGCTTCGGTTTGTTTGTAGACATTGTAAGTTTTAGTGCAAGATAGGTGCACAGGTTGCGCCTAATGCACCATAGTCTAAGAAACCATTTTGGACGCACTTGTTGGTACTCCTAGGTGAAGGGGCTCAAGTGGATGCTCGGTTCGGTCTGTTTGGAGATAGTGCTAATCTCGATGCAAGATAGGTGCACGGTTTGCATGGAACATACCAAATGCTTGGAAATCAATCTGGACGCACATGATGGAACTCCAAGATGACGTATGTCATACAAAATCTTGCTTTGGTCTGTTTGGAGACAGTGTTAGTTTCGGTGCAAAATAGGTGCAAGGTTTGCACATAATGTAGCATAGGCTAGGAAACCATTTTGGACGCACGAGATGGTACTCCTAGGTAAAAGGCTCAAGTGAATGCTCAATTTGGTCTATTTGGAGATAGTGCTAATCTTGATGCAAGATAGATGCACGGTCTGCATGGAACGTACCATATGCTTAGAAATTAATTTGGACACACCCGATAGAACTCCTTGATGACGTGTGTCATATGGAATCTCGCTTTGGTGTGCTTAGAGATAGTATTAGTTTCGGTGCAAGATACACGGTTTGCGCCTAATGCACCAAAGTCTAAGAAACCATTTTGGAAGCACCTGTTGGTACTCCTAGGTGAAGATGCTGAAGTGGAGGCTCGGTTCAGTTTGATGCAAGATAGGTGCACGATTTTCATGGAACATACCATATGCTTGGAAATCAATTTGGATGCACCCGATAGAACACCTTGATGACATGTGTCATTTGGAATCTCGCTTCGGTCCATTTGGAGACATTGTTAGTTTCGGTGCAAGATAGGTGCACAGTATGCACCTAATGCACCATAGTCTAAGAAACCATTTTGGACGCACTTGTTGGTACTCCTAGGTGAAGGGGCTCAAGTGGATGCTCGGTTCGGTCTGTATGGAGATAGTGCTAATCTTGATGCAAGATAGATGCATGGTTTGCATGGAACATACGATATGCATAGAAATCAATTAGGACGCACCTGATATAACTCCTTGATGATTTGTGTCATATGGAATCTTGCTTCGGTTCGTTTAGAGATAGTGTTAGTTTTGGTAGAAGATATGTGCACGGTTTACGCCTAATACACCATAGGCTAAGAAACCATTTTAGACGGACCCGATGGTAATCATAGTGGAAGAGGCTCAAGTGGAGGCTCGATTTGGTCTGTTCGGATATAGTGCTAATCTTGATGCAAGATAGTTGCACAGTTTGCATGCAACGTACCATATGTTAAGAAATCAATTTGGACGCACCCAATGGAACTCCTAGATGACGTGTGTCATATGGAATCTCGCTTCGGTCTGATTGGAGACAATGTTAATTTCGGTGCAAGATTGGTGCATAGTTTGTGCCTAATGCGCCATAGTCTAAGAAACCATTTTTGACACAACTGTTTGTACTCCTAGATGAAGAGGCTTAAGTGGAAGCTCGGTTCGGTCTGTTTGGAGATATTGCTAATCTTGATGCAAGATAGGTGCACGGTTTGCATGGAACATACCATATGCTTGGAAATCAATTTGGATGCACCTGATGGAACTTGTTGATGACGTGTGTCATATGGAATCTCACTTTGGTGTGTTTAGAAATAGTGTTAGTTTTAGTGCAAGATATGTGCATGGTTTGTGCCTAATGCACCATAGTCTAAGAAACCATTTTTGAAGCACCTGTTGGTACTTCGGTGAAGAGGCTCAAGTGGAAGCTCGGTTTGATATGTTTGGAGATAGTGCTAATCTTGATGCAAGATAGGTGCATGATTTGCAAGGAACATACCATATGCTTAGAAATCAATTTGGACGCACCCAATGGAACTTCTAGATGACGTGTGTCGTATGGAATCTTGCTTCGGTCCGTTTGTAGACATTGTAAGTTTTAGTGCAAGACAGGTGCACAGTTTGCGCCTAATGCACCATAGTCTAAGAAACCATGTTAGATGCACTATTTGGTACTCTTGGGTGAAGAGACTCAAGTGGAAGCTTGGTTCGGTCAGTTTGGAGATAGTGCTAATCCTTATGCAAGGTAGGTGCATGGTTTGCATGGAACATACCATATGTTTGGAAATCAATTTGGATGCACCCGATGGAACTCCTTGACGACGTGTGTCATATGGAATCTCGCTTTGGTCCATTTGGAGACATTGTTAGTTTCGGTGCAAGATATGTGCACAGTTTGCACCTAATGCACCATAGTCCAAGAAACCATTTTGGACACACTTGTTGGTACTCCTAGGTGAAGGGTTTCAAGTGGATGCTTGGTTCAGTCTGTTTGGAGATAGTGCTAATCTTGATGCAAGATAGGTGCACGGTTTGCATGGAACATACCATATGCTTGGAAATCAATTTGGATGCACCCGATGGAACTCCTTGATGACGTGTCATATAGAATCTCACTTTGGTCTGTTTAGAAATAGTGTTAGTTTCAGTATAAGATATGTGCATGGTTTGCGTCTAATGCACCATAGTCTAAGAAACAATTTTGGAAGCACCTGTTGGTACTTCGGTGAAGAGGCTCAAGTGAAAGCTTGGTTTGATCTGTTTGGAGATAGTGCTAATCTTGATGTAAGATAGGTGCATGATTTGCGAGGAACATACCATATGCTTAGAAATCAATTTGGACGCACCCGATGGAACTCCTTGACGACGTGTGTCATATGGAATCTCGCTTCGGTCCATTTGGAGACATTGTTAGTTTCGGTGCAAGATAGGTGCACAGTTTGCACCTAATGCACCATAGTCTAGGAAACCATTTTAAAAGCACACAATGGTATTTGTAGTTGAACAGGCTCAAGTGGAGGCTCGATTTCGTCTGTTCGGATATAGTGCTAATCTTGATGCAAGATAGTTGCACAGTTTGCATGCAGCGTACTATATGTTAAGAAATCAATTTGGACGCACCCAATGGAACTCCTAGATGACGTATGTCATATGGAATCTCGCTTCGGTCTGTTTGGAGACAATGTTAGTTTTGGTGCAAGATAGGTGCATAGTTTGTGCCTAATGCACCATAGTCTAAGAAACCATTTTGGACGCACTTGTTGGTACTCCTAGGTGAAGGGGCTCAACTGGATGCTCGGTTCGGTCTGTTTGGAGATAGTACTAATCTTGATGCAAGATAGGTGCACGGTTTGCATGGAATATACGAAATGCTTGGAAATCAATCTGGACGCACATGATGGAACTCCTAGATGACGTGTGTCATACAAAATCTTGCTATGGTCTCTTTGGAGACAGTGTTAGTTTCGGTGCAAGGTTTGCACATAATGCAACATAGGCTAAGAAACCATTTTGGACGCACCCGATGGTACTCCTAGGTAAAAGGCTCAAGTGAAAGCTCGATTTGCTCTATTTGGAGATAGTGCTAATCTTGATGCAAGATAGATGCATGGTTTGCATGGAACATACGATATGCATAGAAATCAATTAGGACGCACCTGATATAACTCCTTGATGATTTGTGTCATATGGAATCTTACTTCAGTTCGTTTAGAGATAGTGTTAGTTTTGGTAGAAGATATGTGCACGGTTTACGCCTAATGCACCATAGGCTAAGAAACCATTTTAGACGCACCCGATGGTACTCGTAGTTGAACAGGCTCAAGTGGAGGCTCGATTTGGTCTGTTCGGATATAGTGCTATTCTTGATGCAAGATAGTTGCACAGTTTGCATGCAGCGTACTATATGTTAAGAAATCAATTTGGACGCACCCAATGGAACTCCTAGATGACGTGTGTCATATGGAATCTCGCTTCAGTCTGTTTGGAGACAATGTTAGTTTCGGTGCAAGGTAGGTGCATAGCTTGTGCCTAATGTGCACCATAGTCTTAGAAACCATTTTGGACGCACTTGTTGGTACTCCTAGGTGAAGGGGCTCAACTGGATGCTCGGTTCGGTCTGTTTGGAGATAGTACTAATCTTGATGCAAGATAGGTGCACGGTTTGCATGGAATATACCAAATGCTTGGAAATCAATCTGGACGCACATGATGGAACTCCTAGATGACGTGTGTCATACAAAATCTTGCTTTGGTCTGTTTGGAGACAGAGTTAGTTTCGGTGCAAGATAGGTGCAAGGCTTGCACATAATGCAACATAGGCTAAGAAACCATTTTGGACGCACCCGATGGTACTCCTAGGTAAAAGGCTCAAGTGAAAGCTCGATTTGGTCTATTTGGAGATAGTGCTAATCTTGATACAAGATAGATGCATGGTTTGCATGGAACATACGATATGCTTAGAAATCAATTAGGACGCACCTGATATAACTCCTTGATGATTTTTGTCATATGGAATCTTGCTTCGGTTCGTTTAGAGATAGTGTTAGTTTTGGTAGAAGATATGTGCACGGTTTACGCCTAATGCACCATAGGCTAAGAAACCATTGTAGACGCACCCGATGGTACTCGTAGTTGAAGAGACTCAAGTGGAGGCTCGATTTGGTCTGTTCGGATATAGTGCTAATCTTGATGCAAGATAGTTGCACAGTTTGCATGCAACGTACTATATGTTAAGAAATCAATTTGGACGAACCCAATGGAACTCCTAGATGATGTGTCATATGGAATCTCGCTTCGGTTTGTTTGGAGACAATGTTAGTTTCGGGGCAAGATAGGTGCATAGTTTGTGCCTAATGCACCATAGTCTAAGAAACCATTTTTGACACACTTGTTTGTACTCCTAGATGAAGAGGCTCAAGTGGAAGCTCGGTTCGGTCTGTTTAGAGATAGTGCTAATCTTGATGCAAGATAGGTGCACGGTTTGCATGGAACATACCATATGCTTGGAAATCAATTTGGATGCACCCGATGGAACTCCTTGATGACATGTGTCATATGGAATCTCACTTTGTATTGTTTAGAATTAGTGTTAGCTTTGGTGCAAGATATGTGCAGGGTTTGCGCCTAATGCACCATAGTCTAAGAAACCAGTTTGGAAGCATCTGTTGGTACTTCGGTGAAGAGGCTCAAGTGAATGCTCGGTTTGATATACTTGGAGATAGTGCTAATCTAGATGCAAGATAGGTGCATGATTTGCTAGGAACATACCATATGCTTAGAAATCAATTTGGACGCACCCAATGGAACTCCTAGATGACGTGTGTCATATGTAATCTTGTTTCGGTCCGTTTGTAGACATTGTAAGTTTTTGTGCAAGATAGGTGCACAGTTTGTGCCAAATGCACTATAGTCTAATAAACCATTTTGGACGCACTATTTGGTAGTCTTGGGAGAAGAGGCTCTTGGTTCGGTTAGTTTGGAGATAGTGCTAATCCTTATGCAAGGTAGGTGCATGGTTTGCATGGAACATACCATATGCTTGGAAATCAATTTGGATGCACCCGATGGAACTCCTTGACGACGTGTGTCATATGGAATCTCGCTTTGGTCCATTTGGAGACATTGTTAGTTTTGGTGCAAGATAGGTGCACAGTTTGCACCTAATGCACCATAGCCTAAGAAACCATTTTGGAGGCACTTGTTGGTACTCCTAATTGAAGGGGCTCAAGTGGATGCTCGGTTCGGTCTGTTTGGAGATAGTGCTAATCTTGATGCAAGATAGGTGCACGATTCGCATGGAACATACCATATGCTTAGAAATCAATTTGGACGCACCAGATGCAACTCCTAGATGACATATGTCATATGGAATCTCACTTTGGTCCGTTTAGAGACAGTGTTAGTTTCGGTGCAAGATAGGTGCACAGTTTGCACCTAATGCACCATAGGATAAGAAACCATTTTGGACACACCCGATGGTCCTCCTAGGTCAAGGGGCTCAAGTGCAAGCTTGGTTTGGTCTGTTTGGAGATAGTGCTAATCTTGATGCAAGATAGATGGACGGTTTGCATGGAACATACGATATGCTCAGAAATCAATTAGGACGCACCTGATATAATTCCTTAATGATGTGTGTCATATGGAATCTTGCTTCGGTTCGTTTAGAGACAGTGTTAGTTTTGGTAGAAGATATGTGCACGGTTTACGCCTAATGCACCACAGGCTAAGAAACCATTTTAAAAGCACACAATGGTACTCGTAGTTGAACAGGCTCAAGTGGAGGCTCGATTTCGTCTGTTCGGATATAGTGCTAATCTTGATGCAAGATAGTTGCACAGTTTGCATGCAGCGTACTATATGTTAAGAAATCAATTTGGACGCACCCAATGGAACTCCTAGATGACGTATGTCATATGGAATCTCGCTTCGGTCTGTTTGGAGACAATGTTAGTTTTGGTGCAAGATAGGTGCATAGTTTGTGCCTAATGCACCATAGTCTAAGGAACCATTTTGGACGCACTTGTTGGTACTCCTAGGTGAAGGGGCTCAACTGGATGCTCGATTCGGTCTGTTTGGAGATAGTGCTAATCTTGATGCAAGATAGGTGCACGGTTTACATGAAATATACCAAATGCTTGGAAATCAATCTGGACGCACATGATGGAACTCCTAGATGACGTGTGTCATACAAAATCTTGCTTTGGTCTCTTTGGAGACAGTGTTAGTTTTGGTGCAAGATAGGTGCAAGGTTTGCACATAATGCAGCATAGGCTAAGAAACCATTTTGGACGCACCCGATGGTACTCCTAGGTAAAAGGCTCAAGTGAAGACTCGATTTTTTTTCTGTTTGGAGATAGTGCTAATCTTGATGCAAGATAGATGCATGGTTTGCATGGAACATACGATATGCTTAGAAATCAATTAGGACGCACCTGATATAACTCCTTGATGATTTGTGTCATATGGAATCTTGCTTCGGTTCGTTTAGAGACAGTGTAAGTTTTGGTAGAAGATATGTGCACGGTTTACGCCTAATGCACCATAGGCTAGGAAACCATTTTAAAAGCACCCAGTGGTACTCGTAGTTGAACAGGCTCAAGTGGAGGCTCGATTTTGTCTGTTCGGATATAGTGCTATTCTTGATGCAAGATAGTTGCACAGTTTGCATGCAGCGTACTATATGTTAAGAAATCAATTTGGACGCACCCAATGGAACTCCTAGATGACGTGTGTCATATGGAATCTCGCTTCGGTCTGTTTGGAGACAATGTTAGTTTCGGTGCAAGGTAGGTGCATAGCTTGTGCCTAATGTGCACCATAGTCTAAGGAACCATTTTGGACGCACTTGTTGGTACTCCTAGGTGAAGGGGCTCAACTGGATGCTCGATTCGGTCTGTTTGGAGATAGTGCTAATCTTGATGCAAGATAGGTGCACGGTTTACATAAAATATACCAAATGCTTGGAAATCAATCTGGACGCACATGATGGAACTCCTAGATGACGTGTGTCATACAAAATCTTGCTTTGGTCTCTTTGGAGACAGTGTTAGTTTTGGTGCAAGATAGGTGCAAGGTTTGCACATAATGCAGCATAGGCTAAGAAACCATTTTGGACGCACCCGATGGTACTCCTAGGTAAAAGGCTCAAGTGAAAACTCAATTTTTTTTCTGTTTGGAGATAGTGCTAATCTTGATGCAAAAAAGATGCATGGTTTGCATGGAACATACGATATGCTTAGAAATCAATTAGGACGCACCTGATATAACTCCTTGATGATTTGTGTCATATGGAATCTTGCTTCGGTTCGTTTAGAGACAGTGTAAGTTTTGGCAGAAGATATGTGCACGGTTTACGCCTAATGCACCATAGGCGAGGAAACCATTTTAAAAGCACCCAGTGGTACTCGTAGTTGAACAGGCTCAAGTGGAGGCTCGATTTTGTCTGTTCGGATATAGTGCTATTCTTGATGCAAGATAGTTGCACAGTTTGCATGCAGCGTACTATATGTTAAGAAATCAATTTGGACGCACCCAATGGAACTCCTAGATGCCGTGTGTCATATGGAATCTCGCTTCGGTCTGTTTGGCGACAATGTTAGTTTCGGTGCAAGGTAGGTGCATAGCTTGTGCCCAATGTGCACCATAGTCTAAGAAACCATTTTGGACGCACTTGTTGGTACTCCTAGGTGAAGGGGCTCAAGTGGATGCTAGGTTTGGTCTGTTTGGAGATAGTGCTAATCTTGATGCAAGATAGATGCATGGTTTGCATGGAACATACAATATGCTTAGAAATCAATTAGGACGCACCTGATATAACTCCTTGATGATTTGTGTCATATGGAATCTTGCTTTGGTTTGTTTAGAGACAGTGTTAGTTTTGGTAGAAGATATGTGCACGGTTTACGCCTAATGCACCATAGGCTAAGAAACCATTTTAGACGCACCCGATGGTACTCGTAGTTGAAGAGGCTCAAGTGGAGGCTCGATTTGGTATGTTCGGATATAGTGCTAATCTTGATGCAAGATAGTTGCACAGTTTGCATGCAACGTACCATATGTTAAGAAATCAAATTAGACGCACCCAATGGAACCCAATGCAAGATGACGTGTGTCATATGGAATCGCGCTTCGGTCCGTTTGGAGACAATGTTAGTTTTAGTGCAAGATAGGTACATAGTTTGTGCGTAATGCACCATAGTCTAAGAAATCATTTTTGACACACTTGTTTGTACTCCTAGATGAAGAGGCTCAAGTGGAAGCTCGGTTCGGTCTTTTTGGAGATAGTGCTAATCTTGATGCAAGATAGGTGCACGGTTTGCATGGAACATACCATATCCTTAGAAATCAATTTGGATGCACCCGATGGAACTCCTTGATGACGTGTGTCATATGGAATCTCACTTTGGTCTGTTTAGAAATAGTGTTAGTTTCGGTGCAAGATATGTGCATGGTTTGCGCCTAATGCACCATAGTCTAAGAAACCATTTTGGAAGCACCTGTTGGTACTTCGGTGAAGAGGCTCAAGTGGAAGCTCGATTTGATATGTTTGGAGATAGTGCTAATCTTGATGCAAGATAGGTGCATGATTTGCAAGGAACATACCATATGCTTAGAAATCAATTTGGACGCACCCAATGGAACTCCTAAATGACGTGTGCCATATGGAATCTTGCTTCGGTCCGTTTGTAGACATTGTAAGTTTTAGTGTAAGATAGGTGCACAGTTTGCGCCTAATGCACCATAGTCTAAGAAACCATTTTGGATGCACTATTTGGTACTCTTGGGTGAAGTGGCTCAAGTGGAAGCTTGGTTCGGTCAGTTTGGAGATAGTGCTAATCCTTATGCAAGGTAGGTGCATGGTTTGCATGGAACATACCATATGCTTGGAAATCAGTTTGGATGCACCCGATGGAACTCCTTGACGACGTGTATCATATGGAATCTCGCTTCGATCCATTTGGAGAAATTGTTAGTTTCGGTGCAAGATAGGTGCACAGTTTGCACCTAATGCACCATAGTCTAAGAAACCATTTTGGACGCACTTGTTGGTACTCCTAGGTGAAGGGGCTCAAGTGGATGCTCGGTTCGGTCTATTTGGAGATAGTGCTAATCTTGATGCAAGATAGGTGCACGGTTTGCATGGAACATACCATATGCATGGAAATCAATTTGGATGCACCCGATAGAACTCCTTGATGACGTTTGTCATATGGAATCTCACTTTGGTGTGCTTAGAGATAGTATTAGTTTCAGTGCAAGATATGTGCAGGATTTGCGCCTAATGCACCAAAGTCTAAGAAACCATTTTGGAAGCACCTGTTGGTACTCCTAGGTGAAGAGGCTCAAGTGGAGGCTCGGTTCGGTCTGTTTAGAGATAGTGCTAGTCTTGATGCAAGATAGGTGCATGAATTGCATGGAACATACCATATGCTTGGAAATCAATTTGGATGCACCCGATGGAACTCCTTGATGACGTGTGCCATTTGGAATCTCGCTTCGGTCCATTTGGAGACATTGTTAGTTTCGGTGCAAGATAGGTGCATAGTTTGCACCTAATGCACCATAGTCTAAGAAACCATTTTGGACGCATTTGTTGGTACTCCTAGGTGAAGGGGCTCAAGTGGATGCTAGGTTTGGTCTGTTTGGAGATAATGCTAATCTTGATGCAAGATAGATGCATGGTTTGCATGGAACATACAATATGCTTAGAAATCAATTAGGACGCACCTGATATAACTCCTTGATGATTTGTGTCATATGGAATCTTGCTTTGGTTTGTTTAGAGACAGTGTTAGTTTTGGTAGAAGATATGTGCACGGTTTACGCCTAATGCACCATAGGCTAAGAAACCATTTTAGACGCACCCGACGGTACTCGTAGTTGAAGAGGCTCAAGTGGAGGCTCGATTTGGTATGTTCGGATATAGTGCTAATCTTGATGCAAGATAGTTGCACAGTTTGCATGCAACGTACCATATGTTAAGAAATCAAATTAGACGCACCCAATGGAACCCAATGCAAGATGACGTGTGTCATATGGAATCACGCTTCGGTCCGTTTGGAGACAATGTTAGTTTTAGTGCATGATAGGTACATAGTTTGTGCGTAATGCACCATAGTCTAAGAAATCATTTTTGACACACTTGTTTGTACTCCTAGATGAAGAGGCTCAAGTGGAAGCTCGGTTCGGTCTTTTTGGAGATAGTGCTAATCTTGATGCAAGATAGGTGCACGGTTTGCATGGAACATACCATATCCTTAGAAATCAATTTGGATGCACCCGATGGAACTCCTTGATGACGTGTGTCATATGGAATCTCACTTTGGTCTGTTTAGAAATAGTGTTAGTTTCGGTGCAAGATATGTGCATGGTTTGCGCCTAATGCACCATAGTCTAAGAAACCATTTTGGAAGCACCTGTTGGTACTTCGGTGAAGAGGCTCAAGTGGAAGCTCGATTTGATATGTTTGGAGATAGTGCTAATCTTGATGCAAGATAGGTGCATGATTTGCAAGGAACATACCATATGCTTAGAAATCAATTTGGACGCACCCAATGGAACTCCTAAATGACGTGTGCCATATGGAATCTTGCTTCGGTCCGTTTGTAGACATTGTAAGTTTTAGTGCAAGATTGGTGCACAGTTTGCGCCTAATGCACCATAGTCTAAGAAACCATTTTGGATGCACTATTTGGTACTCTTGGGTGAAGAGGCTCAAGTGGAAGCTTGGTTCGGTCAGTTTGGAGATAGTGCTAATCTTGATGCAAGATAGGTGCACGGTTTGCATGGAACATACCATATGCTTGGAAATCAATTTGGATGCACCCGATAGAACTCCTTGATGACGTTTGTCATATGGAATCTCACTTTGGTGTGCTTAGAGATAGTATTAGTTTCAGTGCAAGATATGTGCAGGATTTTCGCCTAATGCACCAAAGTCTAAGAAACCATTTTGGAAGCACCTGTTGGTACTCCTAGGTGAAGAGGCTCAAGTGGAGGCTCGGTTCGGTCTGTTTAGAGATAGTGCTAGTCTTGATGCAAGATAGGTGCATGATTTGCATGAACATACCATATGCTTGGAAATCAATTTGGATGCACCCGATGGAACTCCTTGATGACGCGTGTCATTTGCAATCTCGCTTCGGTCCATTTGGAGACATTGTTAGTTTCAGTGCAAGATAGGTGCACAGTTTGCACCTAATGCACCATAGTCTAAGAAACCATTTTGGACGCATTTGTGGGTATTCCTAGGTGAAGAGACATAAGTGGATGCTAGGTTTGGTCTGTTTGGAGATAGTGCTAATCTTGATGCAAGATAGATGCATGGTTTGCATGGAACATACGATATGCTTAGAAATCAATTAGGTCGCACCTGATATAACTCCTTGATGATTTGTGTCATATGGAATCTTGCTTTGGTTTGTTTAGAGACAAAGTTAGTTTTGGTAGAAGATATGTGCACGGTTTACGCCTAATGCACCATAGGCTAAGAAACCATTTTCGACGCACCCGATGGTACTCAATGCAAGATGACGTGTGTCATATGGAATCTCGCTTCGGTCCGTTTGGAGACAATGTTAGTTTCAGTGCAAGATAGGTGCATAATTTGTGCGTAATGCACCATAGTCTAAGAAACCATTTTTGACACACTTGTTTGGACTCCTAGATGAAGAGGCTCAAGTGGAAGCTCGGTTCGGTCTGTTTGGAGATAGTGCTAATCTTGATGCAAGATAGGTGCACGGTTTGCATGGAACATACCATATCCTTGGAAATCAATTTGGATGCACTCGATGGAACTCCTTGATGACGTGTGTCATATGGAATCTCACTTTAGTCTGTTTAGAAATAGTGTTAGTTTCGGTGCAAGATATGTGCATGGTTTGCGCCTAATGCGCCATAGTCTAAGAAACCATATTGGAAGCACCTGTTGGTACTTCGGTGAAGAGGTTCAAGTGGAAGCTCGATTTGATATGTTTGGAGATAGTGCTAATCCTGATGCAAGATAGGTGCATGATTTGCAAGGAACATACCATATGCTTAGAAATAAATTTGGACGCACCCAATGGAACTCCTAAATGACGTGTGCCATATGGAATCTTGCTTCGGTCCGTTTGTAGACATTGTAAATTTTAGTGCAAGATAGGTGTACAGTGTCGAGGGTATCAGTAAGGGGTACCCTAACCAACGTACATAACGAGAGCACCAGTACATAAATCGAGGCCCCCGACTCGACGCCCCCCGATCGCATGCACGATTGTCGAGACAAGACGACGCCCATAGCCTC
Organism: Sorghum bicolor; assembly: GCF_000003195.3. NCBI lineage: Eukaryota > Viridiplantae > Streptophyta > Magnoliopsida > Poales > Poaceae > Sorghum > Sorghum bicolor. Next base: position 20,998,804 of record NC_012875.2, on the reverse strand, counting down.
CAACACGGAAAGAGCGTCGTGCGAATCAATAAGGGTTCGACCGAACAGCAGCCGTCGAATACGGAAGCTGGCTCGTACGAATCAACAAGCCTCGAGCGAAAGGACGCCACCCACCGCCTAACGCGGGTATGGTAACCAGGGCATTTAATACGCATGTCGTGTTCTCACCTAAAACGATAGTCACGGGAAGCGTGATAGGGAGCAAGCAGCCATCCAATCACCCCCTTTTGCAGCCTTGTCCACCGGATGAGTTAGAGCTTGGCAGGGCGCAGCGAGGCAGATGGGACGTCTCGTCACGACCCCCCTCGAGACGCCTAAAGTCAGCGCTCCAACCAGCAGGGCTTCACGCGGCGTCAGACCCTCGAGCAGGCACACTCCTTCCCTAAGAAGGGTCAGGCGGTGAAAGATAGCGCCCCAACCACTCTGACGCGACTGAAGCCACGACATACAGGCGTGCCCATGGTTGAGCCAATCCAGGACGACATGCAGAAGCCGGATTTAGGGGCACGCGTAATCATCATCCAAGTACTGGGTAACAAGACAGCTCGAGGCCACGCCGGTACAGAAGTCTCGAGTAGGTCAGCGCGCCACACCCCTATCGACCCCTACTCTGTCACCTACGCATGTAACCTAGGTCTCCCCTTTGGAACTATAAAGGGAAAGCTCAGGAAAGGATGAGGGACACAAGACATACGTAGAAGAGCAATCATACTTCATCTCCATCCATCCATACCATACCGACTTGTATTCACCCCTGTACAAGCACTTAGGTGCAAGATAATAGAAACACCTCTCCCCCCGCTGGACGTAGGGCCTTCTCTTGCCCAAACCAGGATAAATCTTTGTGTCTTTTCTTGCATCATCATCTGGAAAGGGGAGCACGCACAAGTTTTACTCGTTGGTGTGACCCCCCGGGGGGAAAATACCGACAGTTGGCGCGCCAGGTAGGGGTCATGCGTGTTTTTTGCCAATTTCCCATCACTTTCCAGATGGCCACTCTTGTTTCGCCGATTCCGCGCTCCACGGTGATTTGGTTCGGGAGCCTCGAGTTCATATCTACCGGTTTTGGCTACGACATGATCCTGCTCTCGGTCAAAGGACCGGAAGGAGCACGCATTGCGCCCGCACGACTGAGGGCTCCAAGACGGCCTCGCCACCATGCCTCCCCGCCTAAGAAGAGGCGTGGACAGCACCGCCACCACTCCTCTGCCTCCTCACGGTCACCGGCTCGTGCCAGGCGAGTGGTGACGCAGGAGCCGACAACCCCATGCACCGAAGCCGCGGGTACGACGGCCCGACGTCACGAGGATCGCGCGACGACGATGGGTGACGACGCGCCTCGCGCGCCCTCGTCCCCCACAACGCTACTTCCACAAGGGCTGTTCGCCCCAAGAAGAGCACTACCGTTCGGTCCGGACAATGTCACGGCGTCACTCGCCAGGACGATATGTTCGAACGCCCAGACGTACGTGGAGCGACCAATGGTCCTCCCACGCGACGCTGGAGCACAGCAGCAAGCACCCGAGCTGCCAGATTTCTCCCAGGTGCGAGGCCTCTGACGCCAAGGACCTAGGCGATACACGGTCACCTCATTCAGGCAGCAGCTACTGGAGGAAAGACGAGGATGCTTCTACGCCACCGAGCTGGACCCCGACTCGGAATCCGACAGCTATGACCCTACTAGGGAATGCTTCAACATCGATGGGGAGGTAGAAACCACCGACGAAACACAAGACGCCGTCGCCGGCGGACGAGCCCCTGTAGCAAGGGAGGACCCTAGGACGCCTGGGAACGACGGTCGGGTCGACCGCCCACCGCAAGAAGACAAAGCCGCACAACTTGCACAGTTACACGAGCTCAGAGCAAAGCTTAATGAAGATCGCGAGCGCCTTGTCCAGCTCGAGCTGGTCCTCGAGCAGGACCAACTACACCCGCATGGCAGAGGTGCCCGCAGACGGGCTCGAGAAGTACATCGACAGATCGTCGGGGACGGGGAACCAGAGCAACCCGTCAGCCGCTTCCCCCGAGCGGGGCAGAACGTCGTGGCGGCGACGATGCTGCTACGTAACATGCCCTAACCCTCGAACTCCCAAGCGCGGCGAATTCGAGACGAGGTGCAGACTCTGCTTCAAGTAGCGGCAGTTCAGCAGGCCGAGAGCTCAGCTTCTTAACGTCGAGGAGCAGCCACGGAGAGGCATGACGAGCTGGTCCAAAATGAAAAGGAGGTGTCGGTCCATCAGCAACCACCGCCTTGATATTCAACGGCGACATGACGCACAACACGACATCAACGAATATCGTCGCCATCGACATGGGGATGCAGAGGAGCGCGGTTACAGCGCCCACCGCGGCGGGCGATACGACAGCGACGAGGACCGGATGGCCCCGGAACCGCCAGGCCCTCGCGTGTTCAGCAGAGCGATCCGCAGCACGCCGCTGCCCCCCGACTAGCATTGCTAAATACAATGGCGAAATCAAGCTAGAACTGTGGCTGGCGAACTTCTGGCTAGCTTGTCAGTTGGGTGGCGCTCGATGGGACGATCGAGCCATCATCCGACAGTTACCGCTTTTCCTCTCCGACACCGACCGCAGATGGCTCGAGGAGCTCCAAGCCAACCAAATCCACAATTGGACCGATTTGGTTAGAGTATTCGAGGGAAACTTCAAAGGGACCTACATACGGCCCAACAACTCGTGGGACCTCAGCAAGTGCACGCAGAAATCAGGAGAAACTCTCCGAGAGTATGCCCGACGCTTTTCGAAGCAGCGCACCAAGCTGCCGCACATCCCAGACCACGACATCATCCTGGCCTTTGTCTTAGGCACCACTTGCCGAGATTTGGTGCGGGAATTGGGCCGGAATCGCCCTCAGACTGTCGACGAGCTAATGGACGTGGTGGCAAACTATGCTGCAGGGGAGGAAGCGGTCGGCGGTTTCTTCAGCTGCGAAGGAGGCAAAGGCAATTTGCCAGCCGATGACAATGAGGGCTCTAGTCGAGGACCCAAGAAGAACAAAAAGAAGAAGAAAGCATGGCCGCTCCAACGGGAGGCCCTCGACGACGATCTCGTCGCTGCCGTGGAGCGTAAAAAACCCTGAGGACCCCCTGAGGGGGCTATCTTCGACAAGATGCTAAGGAGCCCTGCCCTTACCATAAGGGAGGGGCGAACCACAAGCTTGAAGACTGCCGCATGCTGAAAAGACACTTCGACGGCCTGGGATTTAAGAAGGACGATCAGAAGAAAGAAAAGAGCGGCGACAAGGGGGACGACAAAGAAGACGAGGGTTTCCCAGCTGTCCATGACTGCTACATGATTTACGGCGGACCCTCGACGCAGCTAACTGCAAGGCAGCGCAAGAGGGAGCGCCGTGAGGTCTTTGCAGCAAGGATGGCGGTGCCCCAGTACCTCAAATGGTCAAACACCCCTATCACCTTCAATCGAGACGACCATCCCGACAAGGTAGTCGCCCCTGGCGTCTACCCACTCGTCGTCGACCCTATCATCGTCAACACCAGACTCTCGAAGGTGTTGATGGATGGCGGCAGCAGCCTGAACATCATCTACCTCGAGAGCCTCAACCTCCTCGGCATCGAAAGGACACAGCTCCAACCAAGCGCGGGCGGCTTCCATGGTGTCATACCTAGAAAGAAGGCATTGCCAATAGGTCGAATCGACCTGCCGGTCTGTTTTGGCACAGCGGCCAATTTCAGAAAGGAGGTCCTTACCTTTGAGGTGGTGGGATTTCGAGGCACATACCACGCCATCATCGGGCGCCCGGGCTACGCGAAGCTCATGGCTATCCCCAACTACACCTACCTGAAGCTGAAGATGCCCGGGCCCAAGGGGGTCATCACCGTCAGCTCCTCCTACGAGCATGCGTACGAGTGCGACGTCGAGTGCGTCGAGTATGGAGAAGCCGTCGAGAACTCCACTGACCTCGCTTCAAAGCTCGAGGCCCTTGCTGCAGAAGCTCCAGAACCCAAGCGTCACGCGGGCAGCTTCGAGCCGGCAGAAGGCACGAAGAAGATCCCGCTCGACCCCAACGGCTCCGACGGCAAGGTGCTGACGATCAGCTCTGACCTCGACCCCAAATAGGAAGCCATGCTCATCGACTTTCTCCGTGCAAACGCCGACATTTTTGCATGGAGTCCCTCGGACATGCCAGGCATACCGAGGGAAGTCGCCGAGCACTCCTTGGAAATTCGAGCCGGCTCCAAGCCAGTGAAGCAGCGGTTGCGTCGCTTCGACGAGGAGAAACGCAAGATCATTGGCGAGGAGATCCACAAGCTTATGACGGCTGGATTCATCAAGGAGGTTCACCATCCCGACTGGTTAGCAAACCCTATACTAGTTAAAAAAAAGAATGGGAAGATGAGGATGTGTGTCGATTACACGAGTTTAAATAAAGCATGTCCAAAAGTTCCTTTCCCTTTGCCACGCATTGATCAAATTGTTGACTCTACCACGGGATGTGAAACCATTTCTTTCCTTGATGCATACTCTGGTTACCATCAAATAAAAATGAAAGAGTCCGACCAGCTCGTGACATCTTTCATTACGCATTTTGGGATGTACTGTTATGTGACCATGCCGTTTGGGCTCCGAAACGCTGGAGCAACATACCAGCGATGCATGCTCCATGTGTTTGGCAAGCATATAGGGTCGACAGTCGAGGCATACGTCGATGACATTGTCGTCAAATCGAAGAAATGAGGCGACCTGATTCAGGACCTTGAGATCGCTTTCGGTTGTCTACACGCCAACAAAATCAAGCTCAACCCCAAGAAGTGCGTCTTTGGCGTGCCTCGAGGCATGCTCTTAGGGTACATAGTCTCCCAACATGGCATCGAGGCCAATCCCGAGAAAGTCTCGGCCATTGCAAGAATGGGGCCGATTCAAGACGTCAAGGGAGTACAAAAAGTCATGGGGTGCCTGGCGGCACTAAGCCGCTTTATCTCAAGGCTAGGGGAAAAAGCGTTGCCACTGTATCGGCTCTTGAAAAAGGCTGAACGTTTCTCGTGGACCCCTGAAGCCGAGGAGGCCCTCGACAGCCTGAAGAAAACATTGACCTCCGCCCCGGTCCTAGTTCCACCACAGCCCGCAGAACCTCTGCTTCTGTACGTAGCTGCAACGACCCAGGTGGTCAGTGCGGCAGTGGTGGTTGAAAGATAGGAGGAAGGACATGCACTGCCGGTCCAGAGGCCGGTCTACTTCATCGGCGAGGTACTATCAGAAACCAAGGTACGGTACCCACAGATCCAGAAACTAATCTACGCAGTGATCCTCGCTCGACACAAGCTACAACACTACTTCCTTGGTCACCCAATCACGGTGGTCTCGTCCTTCCCCTTGGGAGAGATCATCCGAAGTCGGGAGGCCACAGGAAGAATCGCCAAATGGTCGGTCGAGCTCATGAGTGAGATCCTCACTTATGCGCCCTGCAAAGCCATCAAATCTCAAGCTCTGGCGGACTTTGTCACGGAGTGGACGGACTCCCAAATCCCCCCGGCTCAAGTTCAAGCGGAGCTGTGGACGATGTACTTCGACGGATCTCTCATGAAGACGAGAGCTGGGGCAGGTCTGCTGCTCATCTCACCCCCGGCATCCATATGAGGTATGTCATCAGAATACATTTTGCCGCATCTAACAACGTCGCGGAGTATGAGGCCCTTGTCAACGGGCTGAAGATCGCCATCGAGCTAGGAGTTCGGCGCCTCGACGTTCGAGGCGACTCTCAGCTTGTCATCGACCAAGTAATGAAGGCCTCGAGCTGCAAGGAGGTACGTCGACTCGAGGATAAATTCCACGGCCTCGAGCTCGTCCACATCGCCCGACGCTACAACGAGGCGGCCGACGAACTCGCCAAGATCGCGTCAACTCGAGGCACGGTCCCGCCCGACGCATGCTCGAGAGATCTGTACGAGCCATCCGTCGACTTGAGCTTGGGGGCTGACGTCGAAACCACCGCCCCCCATCCAGCCGACGCTATCGAAGCCCTGCTGGCGGCAGCAGAAGTAATGGAAGTGGAACAGCGTCCCGGTCGACCGTTCAACTGGCGCACGCCGTTTCTCGATTGCCTGATTCGATGCGAGCTACCGGAAGATCGATTCGTGGCTCGCCGTATCACTCGACGGGCCAAATCATTCGTAATCTACGGCGAAAGCAAGGAACTATATCGACGAAGCCCGATCGGGATCTTGCAGCGCTGCATTACCATAGAAGAAGGCCGAAAGCTCCTCGAGGATCTATACTCGGGGGCTTGCGGCCACCACGCTGCTCCGTGGACCCTCGTAGGGAACGCTTTCCGACAAGGCTTCTACTGGCCAACGGCCGTAGCTGACGCCACAGAACTCGTGCGCTCGTGCCACGGGTGTCAATTCTATGCCAAGCAGACCCATCTTCCTGCTCATGCTCTCCAGATGATCCCCATCATGTGGCCTTTTGCGGTATGGGGTCTCGACCTCGTAGGCCCTCTACAAAAAGCGGCAGGAGGGTACACCCATTTGCTGGTGGCCATCGACAAATTCTCCAAATGGATCGAGGCTCGACCCATCACGAACATCCGCTCTGAGCAGGCCGTCCTCTTCTTCACTGACATCATCCACCGGTTTGGGATACCCAACGTCATCATCACCGACAACGGCACCCAGTTCACCGGCAAAAATTTCTTGGACTTCTGTGACCGGCATCACATCCGTGTGAACTGGTCCGCAGTTGCTCATCCTCGAACTAACGGCCAGGTCAAGCGTGCCAACGGCATGATATTGTAGGGGCTGAAGCCAAGAATCTACAACCAGTTGAAGAAATTTGGCAAGAAATGGGTCGAAGAGCTCTCTTCAGTCCTATGGAGTCTAAGGACGACGCCTAGCAGGGCCACAAAATATACCCCATTCTTCATGGTCTACGGCTCCAAGGTTGTGCTTCCAACAGACCTAGAGTATGGGTCACCCCGACTCAAGGCCTACAACGAGCAGACGAACAAGGAGACTCGAGGGAACGCGGTCGACCAGCTCGAGGAAGCTCGAGACATGGCCCTCCTCAACTCCGCTAGGTACCAGCAGAAGCTTCGACGCTATCACGACAAGCACGTGCGCAAAAGGGATCTGAACGTGGGCGACCTCGTCCTACGGCGGCGACAAAGCAACCAAGGATGCCACAAGCTGACCCCATCATGGGAAGGCCCATACGTGGTGGCTGAGGTCCTGAAGCCAGGGACGTACAAGCTCACGGACGAAAAAGGGGCGGTCTTCACCAACGCGTGGAACATCGAACAGCTACATCGATTCTACCCCTAGAGTTTCGAAGTTTTATGTTCCCATGTACATTATGTACCAAGATACCATGAATGAATGCATGAATAAACAAGATCCTTTCCTCGAGTAAATTTACTTTTTCGCCGGTCAAGGTCTCGACGTTGGAAGGGAGTACCAACTATGACCCATCATAGTCGATACTCCCTCGGGGGCTAGCAGGGGGACCCCCCCAAGTTCTTAAAAACCAAATGATTTTTTCTTTTCTATAAGTATACCTTGCACGGTCGAGTAGTAAAGGCACCTCGAGCCCCTTAAGGGCCGAGAGACGATGAGCCTGAGAACCCCTACGCCCCGGGCTATGGTAACTCTACTCACTCCCTCACCCTCGAGGCAATCAAGGTCGCCTTAGCAAAAGACCAAACGAGGAAACAAAGGAATTTCGAACACAAAAGATAAGCAGATATTCACAAATCATAAGGACTAATCGAGGCACAATGTATCACTTAATAAGTACTTTACAGTGGGCCTGGGCACCCAGAATAGGATCGCAGGCCTTAGTCCGTGTCTGGGCCCTCACCGCCATCGTCCGCGCCCGAGCCAGTCTCGGAAGGAAGCACTTCTGGCTCGAACAGCTTCACCAGCCTTTCCCCAAGGGCCTCTGCGTCGTCGATCAAGGCGTGGAGCCTCTCCTTGTTCTATGCATCGGTCTTAGAAATATTGGTAACGAAACCGTGGGACACCACCTCCATATCGTAGGAAAAGCCTGAGCAGACAACCGCCATTGCCCGCTTCACCCCGGTATGAAGGGCGTCCCGCACTCGGTCCCTCAGCGTGGCACCCAGGTAGCACAACTGATCGACCAGCGCGTCACCACGAGCCGCCTCCATCGACTCATCCACAGGCTCGAGTTCCCAGGAGGCCGAGAGATCTCTTATCGCAGTCCGCAGCCGATCGTTCAAAGCGACCTCCCCCTCGAGCTGAGCCTTGGCGGAGCGGGCCTCGACTTGAGCAGCTAGAAGCTCATATTTAAGCCCTACAAAGACCGACACAGAGAAATTAGACAACACAAAACATGCCTTGGAAAAGAAACACGACAGGAGAAACATACCGTGAATCTTCGCCTCTAGAGCCGTATTCTCGCCAACCAAGTCGGTGTTGGCCCTCTCGATCTCCCTGTAGGAGCGCGCCAGGTCGGTGTTGGCAACTCGCAAGTCCTCGATCGCCTTGCCAGCCTGCGCAATAGCTCCCTCCTTCTCCAGCAGCGCCCTCTTCAGACGATCGACCTCGTCAGAAAGCCTGCGAGAGCGAGCCCACTCCGCCTCGAGACCCTCGAGGGCCTTCTTCCTGGCCTCCTCCGCGGCGCTCCAAGCAATTTCGCTCTTCACACACTCTCCCTTCATCTCTCGATAGGCCTCTCAGGCAGAGGCAAGGTCAGCCTTGATGAGACCCTTCTCCTTGTCAAGATTGGCGGCCACGTCCTTGTAAAATATGGCCTCTTCCCGGGCCTTGGACGCGGCCTCCTCTACCATCATGGTCCGCTCCCTCAGCTGCATGGCCTCTTCTGCTGCCGTCCTCGAGGCTTCCTGAGCTTCCGCCAAGGCGGCCTCCCTCTCCTTCTTCTCCTCCTCAAGCGCCACAAGCTCTTTGTAGGCCTTGAGGAGCTTCTCCTGTGACTCCAGGAGTTGGTCTTTGAGAAGAGGGAGCTGCTCCCAGCCGCCCCTCGTCGCGTGGATAAAACTCGACTTCAAGCGGGAGGTCTCTTTCAGATCCTGCGAATCGGTAGTCGAACAGTAAGAATACAAAACCAAACACCCTAGATAACTAAGATCCAAAGACACTTACGAAATAAGCCGGACCGAGCCCATTGTTGACGATGTCGGACAAGAGTCCCACCACGTGCTTCATCCAGAGGCGGAGCTCCTCGAGATGTTCCCACTTTTCGGCCTCCTTCTGATCATCCATAAAGATATTAGGCTCTGATGGATCGGTGGAGGCCCGAATGCGGATCCGACTAGGGCCCCAGTTCTCCATCTCCTCCTCCGTGCGCGCCTTGACGCCCCGGATGAGCTCTTGGACAGTCTCGAGCGACCCCCCATGACGTAAAAACAGGTCGATAAGGGAGGGGAATCGCCCGTCGTCATCTACCGTCCTCCAGGTCCCGGTCTCGCCAGTATCACCCCCGCCCGACGTCCCGGCTTCATCGTCCCCAGCAGCATTGGGATCTTCCCACGGACGTCGATCTCGAAGGAATCCACGAGCGATCCCCTCTGAAAGAGCATCTAGGCCCCTAGTGGTTTCGGTGATTAATGACATTATTGATTACTATGACTAACGTGTGTTTTGCAGAGGCAAAGTCATAGGTAAGGTCATGGTATATAGGTACTCGATGGACAGGGACGTACATGCCTACTTAATAGTGGAAATCATTTCGGTTTTCAAAGGATGGATGGACATCGTCAAGACTAGACTAGGTCTAAGTGCCATATGGTGAAGAAGGGCACTTAGAGTAGTTTAGGACTTTGTTTTCCTGTGACCGTACTATTAAGAGGGGCTTTGATCTAGTAGCTTGACTTAGGCAAGGCTTTAGGGTTAGGTGTGGTGCACACTTGGTAAACCTAGCTCTAGGCAGCTCAGAGATAGTCTTTAGATCGAGAGGAACCAACTTCGTTTTGGAGCGATCGCGTTTCGACGAAGTTTGGGTGTCCAAAGGGGCACCGGACGCTGCACCGGACGCTCTGTGAGTGCGTCCGGTGAGGTCCTTAGCCGTTGGAACAGTGTGGTGCTTAGGGTTAGGCACCGGACGCTGGCACCAGACGCACTGGGCAGCGTCCGGTCTCATACCCAGGGAGCTTGCAAAGTTCCCCTGAGCACCGGACGCTAGCACCGGACGCGCCGGGTAGCGTCCGGTCCCATGCGCAGGGAGCATGTAAAGTTTTCCCGAGCACCGGACGGTACACCGGACGCTGCGAGTTAGCGTCCGGTGACCTGTCAGAGAAAAGTGTAGGTAGCCGTTATGAGCACCGGACGCTCGGTGCAGTGCGTCCGGTGCAACATAATGTGCGTCCGGTGACCCCGTTTTCAGTGGAAAACGGTTGGCCGACCTTTGGACTTCGTGGATAGTATTTATACTCCTCCACCTCGTCCATGAGACCTCTCTTGCCCATTTGAACATCTGAGAAACTTGTTGTGGAGCAAGAGAGTTGCAAAGAGCCTAGAGAGGAGTGAGTTTTGAGTGAATTCTTGAGAGAATCCTACTCTAGTGAGTTCCAAGAGTCAAGTGTGCATCCACCACTCTCTAGTGCCTTGTTAGGGTCAAGTGAGAGTTCTTTGCTTGTTACTCTTGGTGATCGCCATCACCTAGACGGTTCGGTGGTGATTGGAGGCACGAAGATCACCCGGAGTTCTTGTGGGTGGCTCGTGTCAAGCTTGTGAGCGGTTTTGGGCGATTCACCGCGACGGAGTGTCGAAGAATCAGCCCGTAGAGAGCACTTGGTCCTTGCGCGGACCAAGGGGGAGCAAGACCCTTGCGCGGGTGCTCCAACGAGGACTAGTGGAGAGTGGCGACTCTGCGATACCTCGGCAAAACATCGCCGAGCATTTTCTTCCACTACTCCTTTACTTTCTAGCATTTACTTTGTGCTTTTACATTCTTAGAATTGCCATGCTAGAATAGGATTGGAACTAGGTTGCAAAACTTTTATCCGGTAGCTCTCTAAGTCACACTAGGCACAAGGGGTTGAATTGGAGCTTATAGGTTGCTTAAATTTTTAGAGAAGCCCAATTCACCCCCCCTCTTGGGCATCTTGATCCTTTCACCCTCGATGCCATAGATCGTGCCCTTGATCTCTGACTAAGGGTCCGCAGGGGTGCGCATGGTGCAGGAAAGCGCCACCACTCTGTCTGCTCGCACTGGCTCAGTCAGGATAGAAGCAGGCGCTCCCGGACGGAGCCACACAGGGGTCGGTGGACCATAAACCGGCAGACCCTCCTCTCCGGTCTCAGACCTCTACGGCGACGGCAGCACCGGCTAGGGCGGGCTTCGTGGTGGCGGGTCGAGCAGCTCTTCTAACTGCTAACCCTCTTGTTGTTTCTGCCTCTGGAGTTCCAGCAGCTCTTGCTGCCAGTGTTGCTCCAGCAGCTCCTCGAGCCGTTCAACTTGTTGCCGCCGCCCTTCCTCTTCTTCTTCTTCTCCTTCCCGTCACGGCTGTTGCTGCTTCTCCTACAGCTGTTGCTGCTCCTCCTGCAACTGTTGCTGCGGCTCCCGCTCACGCTCTTCTTCTTCCTTCTTCCTCCTCTCCTCGACGGAGTGGAGCCCGATGGGCCAAGGCGTCCGCTTTGCGATGGGAGAAACCTCGACCTCCTCATCTACGGTGTGGGCATCCTTCGAGGGCCGAGCACCACTGGACCCACCACTAACAGTAATGGGATCCCCTACGCCCCCAGACTAGGGAGGCTCGGGGGCTCCCCCCTGCTCTTGGGTGCGAGGCGCCTCGATCCGCCTTGGTGACGACGGGGCGGTCTCTCCCGCCGATGGACGAGGCGGGGTGCTCTCGACGCCCGTCGATGGCCGAGGTTCAGACGAACCTGTGTGCGTTCAAAAATGATACATCAGCCATCGAAGAACTCAGCACAAGAATCACCCAGCACCAGTACCACTGGAAGGAGAACCAACCACTCACCCGAGTCTTTGGGAGCCGCCCCCACCTTGAGCTTCTTGGCCATCGAGGGTTGGGCCTGTTCGAGCGGCTGCTTCAACTTGAGGAAAGGGAAATAACATAAGAGGAGCCGTAACCCGAGAAAATGCGAAGACATCGGAAGACAAGAATCACGATGCTAAGATCTTACCCCACAGGAAGAACGACCCGCCTGCCAGCACCCCGACTGGCTAGCTTCGAGTTGCCCCACGTCGAGACCCCGAGCCTCTCACAGGCGGGCGCAGGCTTAGGCTCAGTGTCTCCCGTCTGGCGTGCGCCAGAACTAGAACTCCCACGACCTACCTCCCCCTGGCTTGAGGCCGTCACGGCAGCACGACCGCGAGTCAGTGGCCCCGTCGTCATGGTCTTAACTCGATGGCCCGCCCCAGACGCAGGAGGAGGTTGCGGGCGAGAGACGGTCCGACCCTGCGCAGGCATAGGGGGGGTATCAGAGCGAGAGTGGCGCAGAGAGGGCTCCCTTCGCTGATGGTCATGGGACCTGCTTGACGCCCCCTTATGGGCCCCCGTCCGCGGAACTTCGACGTTGACCTGTGGCGGGCCCTCGAGGATTTTGTCCAGGCGAGCCGCCATCCCCTCGGAGTCGTCGCTATCATCATCCCCGTCGTTGCCATCGTCTTCGTCAGGAGATTCCTCCTCAGATTCTCCCCTCTGCCTCGACTTCGCGCGGCGTTTCTCGAGCGCTTGTCGCTCGAGATTCTTCTTCTTTTCCTTTTTCTTTTCTAAATCCTTCGCGGATTTCTGTTTCTCCGCGGACTCGCGCCTCTTATCATGATCGGTGTCGTCCACTTTTACCGGTGGTCTCGAGGACCGAGCGTCGATCGAGCCCTAAGAAAACGGAAGTAAGTCCCGGAAAAAGACGAAAAGATAAAAGTTGAATAACGACAGAGAAAGGCTCACCAGGTCAACCGACCCCTCATCGGGCCTCATGGGGAAGCCGTTGACCCGCTCAGGCTGAAAAATCCCCTACGACGGTCGCTCGGACTCTGGCGGCGACCTCGTCATCCGTGGGCGCCACATTAGACATCCGGCACATCTCGAGGTCGCGAGATGAAACGCTAGGGCTCATCTCGTCCATCCTCAGCGGCCAAGACATCAACAGGAGTACCCGTCGATGGTGGACGACCGAGAGGACAAGCACAGCGGTCAGGCCGTCCTCACGAAGTTTCTTCAAGGCGTCGAGGATGGGATGGAGCCGCGATTGGAGGGTCTTGACGACGCCATAGTTCCAGTGGTCCGGACGCTCCGAGATCAAGCGCCCGGTGTAGTCAGGGAAGAGGTCGCGTCATTCCGCAGGTAGAACCACTGGGAGTCCCACCCGGCGTGGTTCGACGTAAGCCCGACCGGGATGTACTCTCGAGGCTCCTCCGCCTTGCCAGTCTTCAGCACCAGGTTGAGGCAGCCAGCCCGCACCGGCTTCCTCACCCCTGTGGTCCCACTAAGCGCGTTGAAGAGCTCGCCCCGGTACAGGTGGAGCCACATGTCCCAGTGCGGCATCATCCCAAGGTAGCCCTTGCACACCGCTGCGAAAACCGCCGCGGCGGTGATGGCGTTCGGCAAAAAATGCTGGAGCTCCACACCGTAATGGTGGCAGAGCGCCCCCATAAAACGGCTCAGAGGGGAGCCCAGGCCGTGGCGGTGGAACTTAGCGAAGGAGACCACGTAGCCCTTGGGCGGTCTTGGTTCCTGGTGGTCCGCCGCCGGCGCGATCCACTCCGGCCGCGATGAGGAAACGCGGGGGCGCAGGAGCCCCTCCCTCTCGAGCTCCAACAGCCGGCGCTCCGTCATCGACGACGGTCGCCAGTCGTCGACAGCGATGAGTCAATCTGGCATCTTGAAAAAGGCGAGAAGGCGATGTGTGCTCGAGGGTGCGCGCGCGTGGAGACGCAGAGAAGGCAGAGGCAAGAGCAAAGGCGGAAGGCGGAAGACGGAAGGAGTAACGGCTAGGAGATCTGGTGATATTTATAGGCGGCTAGTCCCCAACGACAGATCCGGCGGATACGGTAATTCCCCTAGTAGTAAATAAATGCGCCGCCTAACGGTCCTTGCTTCTCTCCGTGACAGGGCGCTACAAATTCCACGATGCTACAGTACCGCAACGGCTCCCGCCTAAAAAGGCGCGCCCAACGGGCAAAAAGGCGAACCGCCACGACCCTTTCCTTCCCCTGCAAGCTAAGGTATGCATTCATCACGATGAAAATCTCGAGAGGTCGCAGGCTGACCCACCGAACGGGTTCGACAGCCGATCTCGAGTACTAGAGTCAGGGATGCCCAGCGAGTGGTCGAAAAGCGAGGCCCGCCTCGAGAACTCGCTGGGGATGTCCAAGGCGAGGATGAGACGGTCGAGAGGGATCCCCACGAAGGGAGGCATCGAGCCGCTGGACTCTATAGAACGAGACCAGTAACCCCGACCACGTCGACCTCGCTTTTTGAGAACGCCTCCGGGCTATAGCTGACCCCCTCAAACGGGGCACAGGTTCTCACTTGGATTACCCGATAGGAGGTCAATCTGGGGTAGAGGCCGCTCGCTCCACCGGGAGTACGTCGCAAACCCGACGCTAAACCAACCGATCGAAGCCTCTAGCTCCTCCTCCATGACAAACACCAAGAGCGCTTCTGTCAGATAAGACAACATAATCCACAAAGGAGTCAAAGACTCCTCCAAGGGCTCGGGGGCTACCCCCACGGGGGTCGCTCGCGCGACCCCACGGAAACTCGACCGAGAGCCTCTACTCGAGCGCAAAGCGCTCGAATAGAGACTCGGGGGCTACTGTCGAGGGTATCAGTAAGGGGTACCCTAACCAACATACATAACGAGAGTACCCGTACATAAATCGAGGCCCCCAATCGACGCCCCCCGATCGCATGCACGATTGTCGAGACAAGACGACGCCTATAGCCTCGAACACGGAAAGAGCGTCGTGCGAATCAACAGGGGCTCGACCGAACAGCAGCCGTCGAATACGGAAACTGGCTCGTACGAATCAACAAGCCTCGAGCGCAAGGACGCCACCCGCCGCTTGACGTGGGTATGGGAACTAGGGCATTTAATGTGCCTGTCGCATTCTCACCTAACCCGACAGTCACGGGAAGTGTGGTAAGGAGCAAGCACCCATCCAATCACCCCTTTTGCAGCCTTGTCCACCGGATGAGTCAGAGCTTGGCAGGGCACAGCGAGGCGGATGGGACGTCTCGTCATGACCCCCCTCGAGACGCCTAAAGTCAGCGCTCCAACCAGCAGGGCTTCACGCGGCGTCAGACCCTCGAGCAGGCACACTCCTTCCCTAAGAAGGGTCAGGCGGTGAAAGATAGCACCCCAACCACTCTGACGCGACTGAAGCCACGACGTACAGGCGTGCCCACGGTTGTGCCAATCCAGGATGACATGTAGAAGCCGGATTCAGGGGCACACGTAATCATCATCCAAGTACTGGGTAACAAGACGGCTTGAGGCCACGCCGGTACGAAAGTCTTGAGTAGGTCTGCGCGCCACACCCCTATCGACCCCTACTCTGTCACCTACGCATGTATCCTAGGTCTCCCCTTGGAACTATAAAAGGGGAAGCTCAGGAAAGGATGAGGGACACAAGACATATGTAGAAGAGCAACCATACTTCATCTCCATCCATCCATACCATACCGACTTGTATTCACCCCTGTACAAGCACTTAGGTGCAAGATAAAAGAAACACCTCTCCCACCGCTGCACGTAGGGCCTTCTCTTGCCCGAACCAGGATAAATCTTTGTGTCTTTTCTTGCATCACCATCTGGAAAGGGGAGCACACACAAGGTTTACTCGCTGGTGTGACCCCCCGGGGGGAAAATACCGACACACAGTTTGCGCCTAGTGCACCATAGTCTAAGAAACCATATTGGATGCACTATTTGGTACTCTTGAGTGAAGAAGCTCAAGTGGAAGCTTGGTTCGGTCAGTTTGGAGATAGTGCTAATCCTTATGCAAGGAAGGTGCATGGTTTGCATGGAACATACCATATGCTTGGAAATCAATTTGGATGCACCCGATGGAACTCCTTGACGACGTGTGTCATGTTGAATCTCGCTTCGGTCCATTTTGAGACATTGTTAGTTTCGGTGCAAGATATGTGCACAGTTTGCACCTAATGCACCATAGTCTAAGAAACCATTTTGGACGCACCATATGCTTAGAAATTAATTTAGACACACCAGATAGAACTCCTTCATGATGTGTGTCATATGGAATGTCGCTTTGGTGTGCTTAGAGACACTATTAGTTTCAGTGCAAGATATGTGCACGGTTTGCGCCTAATGCACCAAAGTCTAAGAAACCATTTTGGAAGCACCTGTTGGTACTCCTAGGTGAAGAGGCTCAAGTGGAGGCTCGGTTCGGTCTGTTTAGAGATAGTGCTAATCTTGATGCAAGATAGGTGCACAATTTGCATGGAACATACCATATGCTTAGAAATCAATTTGGATGCACTAGATGGAACTCCTAGATGACATGTGTCATATGGAATCTGACTTTGGTCCGTTTAGAGATAGTGTTAGTTTGGGTGCAAGATAGGTGCACGGTTTGCACCTAATGCACCATAGGATAAGAAACCATTTTGGACGCACCCGATGGTACTCCTAGGTCAAGGGGCTCAAGTGAAAGCTCAGTTTGGTCTGTTTGGAAATAGTGCTAATCTCGATGCAAGATAGATGCACGGTTTGCATGGAACGTACCTGATATAACTCCTTGATGATGTGTGTCATATAGAATCTTGCTTCGGTTCGTTTAGAGATAGTGTTAGTTTTGGTAGAAGATATGTGCACGGTTTACGCCTAATGCACCATATGCTAAGAAACCATTGTAGACGCATCCGATGGTACTCGTAGTTGAAGAGGCTCAAGTGGAGGCTCAATTTGGTCTATTCAGATATAGTGCTCATCTTGATGCAAGATAGTTGCACAGTTTGTATGGAACGTACCATATGTTAAGAAATCAATTTGGACACACCCGATGGAACTCCTAGATGATGTCTGTCATATGGAATCTCGCTTCGGTCTGTTTGGAGACAATGTTAGTTTCGGTGCAAGATAGGTGCATAGTTTGTGCCTAATGCACCATAGTCTAAGAAACCATTTTTGACGCACCTATTTTTAAGATAGGCGCACGGTTTGCATGGAACATACCTTATGCACTAGATGGAAACTCTCTATATGACA
>NC_012875.2:20969889-20980271 GCF_000003195.3 Sorghum bicolor | reverse complement strand
CAACTTATATGTAGTTGATTTCTCATCAAATGAAGTTGATGTCAAGACTTGCTTATTCACCAAGACTTCACTTGGGTGGTTGTGGCATAGAAGGTTAGCACATGTTGGAATGGGCACACTCAAGAAGTTGATGAAGAAAGAATTGATTAGAGGCTTGAAGGATGTGACATTTGAAAAGGACAAGCTTTGTAGTGCATGTCAAGCGGGCAAACAAGTTGCAAACACTCATCCAACCAAAGCCTATCTCTCTACTTCAAGAGTGCTTGAGCTACTTCACATGGATTTGTTTGGACCAACCACATATGCTAGTCTTGGAGGCAACAAATATTGCTTGGTCATAGTTGATGATTTCTCCCGGTACACTTGGACATTCTTTTTGCAAGACAAAGCCGAAGTTGCATCAATATTCAAGAAATTTGCAAAGAATGCTCAAAATCAATTTGATGTGAAGATCAAGAAAATTAGAAGTGACAATGGCAAAGAGTTTGACAACACCAACATTGAAGAGTATTGTGATGAAGTGGGAATCAAGCATGAGTTCTCCTCAACATACACACCACAACAAAATGGGGTTGTAGAAAGAAAGAACCGGACATTGATCACCTTGGCAAGAACAATGCTAGATGAGTACAACACTTCGGAGAAGATGTGGGCCGAAGCAATCAACACCGCATGCTATGCGTCAAACCGGCTCTTTCCTCACAAGTTCCTAGAGAAGACACCATATGAGTTGCTCAATGGGAAGAAGCCCGATGTCTCATTCTTTAGAGTGTTTGGATGCAAGTGCTACATCTACAAGAAGCGCCAACACTTGGGAAAGTTCCAAAGAAGATGTGACATTGGCTACTTGGTTGGCTATTCATCAAAGTCCAAAGCATATAGGGTCTTTAACCATGCCACAAACATGGTTGAAGAAACATTTGATGTTGAATTTGATGAAACTAATGGCTCCCAAGGAGCAAGTGATAATCTTGACGATGTAGGTGGTGAACCATTGAGGGATGCCATGAAGAACATGCCAGTGGGAGACATCAAGCCTAAAGAAGATGATGATGATGTACAAGTCATTGAGCCACCATCCACCTCACATGTACCACAAGATGAAGACAAGGATGTGAGAGATGCTCATGAAGACACCCAAGTCACTCATGAGCAAGCGGTGGCACAAGCACAAGATGTTGATGCTCCCCAACCAATCCCTCAAGTGGCACCAAGAAGAACATCACATCTCCTCCAAGATCACTCTCAAGATCTCATCATCGGGAGTCCATCACGTGGTGTAACTACTCGTTCTAGACATGCTTTATTTATTGAACATCACGCTTTTGTGTCTCTTGAAGATGAACCAAAGACTATAGAGGAAGCTCTTCGTGATGCGGATTGGATCATGGCCATGCAAGAGGAGTTGAACAACTTCTCTCGCAACCAAGTATGGACACTTGAAGAGCGACCCAAAGATGCAAGAGTGATTGGAACAAAGTGGGTCTTCCGGAATAAGAAGGATGATCAAGGCAAAGTGGTGCGCAACAAGGCAAGACTTGTGGCAAAAGGCTTTTCACAAGTGGAAGGTCTTGACTTCGGTGAAACATTTGCACCGGTGGCAAGACTTGAAGCAATCCGTATCCTACTTGCATATGCATCTAGTCATGATATCAAGTTATTTCAAATGGATGTGAAAAGTGCCTTTTTAAATGGTTATATTAATGAGCTTGTCTATGTTGAGCAACCCCCCGGTTTTGAAGACCCTAGGTACCCCAAGCATGTCTACCGGTTGTCCAAGGCTCTCTATGGTCTCAAGCAAGCTCCTAGAGCTTTGTATGAGAGGCTTAGGGACTTCCTCATTGAGAAGGGCTTCAAGATTGGAAAAGTTGACACAACACTCTTCACCAAGAAAATGAATGGGGAAATCTTCATTTGCCAAGTTTATGTTGATGACATTATTTTTGGCTCTACTAATGAAGACTTTTGCAAGGAATTTGGTGATTTGATGTCCAAGGAGTTTGAGATGTCCATGATTGGCGAGCTATCCTTCTTCCTTGGATTTCAAGTCAAGCAAATGAAAGAAGGGGTCTTCATCTCTCAACAGAAGTACACTCAAGATCTTCTCAAGAGGTTCAAGATGATGGATTGCAAGCCAATCAAGACTCCCATGGCATCAAATGGGCATCTCGACTTGGATGAGGGAGGTAACCCTATTGACAAGACTCTCTATCGCTCCATGATAGGAAGTCTACTCTACCTCACCGCATCTAGGCCCGATATAATGTTTAGTGTGTGTATGTGTGCAAGATATCAAGCAATGCCTATGGAATCTCACTTGATTGCGGTCAAGAGAATTCTTAGGTATCTAAAATACACACCTTGCCTAGGCTTGTGGTATCCCAAAGGTGCAAGATTCCAACTTGTAGGCTATTCCGATTCGGATTATGCCGAGTGCCGGATTGATAGAAAAAGCACATCCGGAGGGTGCCATTTCCTAGGTAGATCACTTGTCTCTTGGATGTCAAAGAAACAAAATAGTGTTGCTTTGTCAACGGTCGAGGCGGAATACATAGCCGCCGGTGCTTGTTGTGCACAAATACTCTACATGAAACAAACTTTGCTAGACTATGGTGTAGTACTAGACAAAGTACCTTTGTTGTGTGACAACGAAAGTGCCGTAAAACTTGCAAACAACCCGGTTCAACACACCCGCACAAAACATATTGACATCCGCCACCACTTCCTTAGGGATCACGTTGCTAAAGGTGACATATCCCTAGAGAATGTGGGAACGGAAAATCAATTGGCGGATATCTTCACAAAACCCCTAGATGAAGCTAGGTTTTGTATGTTGAGAAATGAACTTAATGTGCTTGACCTATCCAACTTCACTAAAAGATAAAAGTTGTGTGTTGAATCTTGTAAATAACTTTTGCTTTGCATATCATGCATACTAAAACTAAAAATATAACTTGCATGTAGGGCTTGTCTAACATGGTTAAGATAACCCCCTTGTGTGTGTGAAAAAGCTTAACCTTGGATCAAACTTGACAAGCATTAGTTTTCTTTCAAGTATTGCATTACAACTCATTTCATATGCATGCTTGTTAGTTGATCGTTTCTTTTCAGTTATTTGTTGAGCATCCGCTGTGTTCGTCCATAGATAGGGGAGCATTCAAAGCTCACTGTGATTCCAACCCCTAGCTTTATGGCCATACGATGCTCCTTGGTGATTTTCTCGAACTATTTTCATAAAAACTACTAAGCCTATGGCTAAATATTTGTGAAAATTTTGAGGGTTTGAGAGATGTCACTCATACTAGTTCCATTTGGTGTTTAGTTGTGTGCTTTTGGAAATGTAACTTGGTTGGGTCAAAGTCGGACGTGGTGCTTAGTTGAAAAAGTGCTTAGAGGAGCACCGGACGATGCACCGGACGCTGCCTCTGTGCGTCCGGTGCGGTGAGTGTGCCAGATTGCATTCACCGGACGCAGGAACAGTGTTCCTGCAGCGTCCGGTGTGGTGCGTCCGGTGCTCACCTGGTGTGACCTAAAGCACCGGACGCTAAAGTCAGCGTCCGGTGCCCATCGTCCGGTGCAGTGCCGTTTTGCAAACCTCTCTGCGCATGAGTCCGGTGGTCACCTGACGCGTCCGGTGCCACTTTAAGTGCGTCCGGTGACCCCGCGGTGGGCGCATAAAGCCCGTGCCTAGGGGCTTCGCGCGACCGTTTTCTCCCTTTTCCGCCGCCCTCGCCCGCGCTTCCCCATGCCCTAAGACCACAGAGCCACCGCCGCCTTCGTCCCTTCGCCGATTCCGCGGCGCCCTTGGCTTCTTCTCGCGACAGATCTCTCCGAGGCCTTCTCCTTTTCCCTCTCCTCGCCAGAGCTCTCTACTCTGCGAAGTGTTAGGGTTTGGGGGTAAGTCCTTTGATCTATGCCCACAAGGTGCTCGAGTTTATGTGTCATTGGATAAGAAAGGTGTTTTGATCTCGATCTTGTTCATTTAATCCTTGTAGCACCTTGAGGAGAGGAATCGTGGTCTCCGGCTGTCTTCGATCGAGTGTTTACATCCGGATTACGTCTCGTCCGTGGATCTGCTTTGTTCTCCATTGTCAGTCAGTTGCTTGTCGGACGGTTGTTTTGCAATGGCTCGTACCAAGAATGTTAGCGGTCCGACAGCCGGCACTGGAGGTGCCTCAGGTGGTGATGGTGGAGGTGATCCTCCCCGTCGCTTCTCAGCGGCAGAGAAAGGCAAAGGAAAGAAGCTGGCGACCAAGAAGCGCAAGGCCAGTGACAGAGATGCAGAGGTCACAGAGGCAGTGGCAGCAGCAGCAGAGGCCGCAGAGAGAGGTGGTCGAGCAGGTGCTTTGAGGATCGGTGATGATCTTACGCCACGTCAGCGGCGTGCAGTTCTTGAGGCAGAGGCATTTCATGGATCCCCTCCAGGCACTGTGACGATTGGAGGACAGAGGGTTAGGCTTGTGGTTAGGGATCCGGCTCAGGAGGGTCCGGACACTGAGACAGAGACCCAGACAGAGGGTCCAGCAGAGGGACAGGAGCAGGAGCAGCCACTGCGGAGGTCGACTCGTGCTCGTACTCAGGCTACTCCCCGGATTGGTACGCAGGATCAGTCCACCTCCGCAGCTCGTGCCACTCCGGCTAGAGGCACTCCCGCTTCCCGCCAGAGGCCAGTCAGGATCCACCGGGATGTCACCCTTGTGTCAGCCAGAGAGATCCAGCAGCTGCGGTTCGTTCCGTTTCCGACTTGGTTTCCAGCTGCTAGGGATCCCAGAGCTGGTGCCCGCTTCTACACCATCGTTCAGGAGGACATTCACGAGGCATTGGTTCGCTCTCAGTCTCAGTTCAGGGAGCACAGGGTGATTGACCTAGAGATTCTCGGGAAGGTGGTCGGGGCAGATATTCGTCAGTATTTCACTTACCTCCACGGACTCCCAGAGCTGCTAGCGCTCCCCGGTACTTATTGTGAGCAGTGGGTCAGAGAGTTCTATGTGTCAGTGTGGATTTCTCCAGATCACAGCTATATTCACTACGCACTGGCAGGGACCGACTACAGAGTGACCGCACAGTTGGCTAGACAGGTGCTTGGACTACGAGCCTCTGCCACCAAGATTCACTAGCTGTGCTACGGGAACGTGGATCCCCCTCATCGTTCTCACGGTGGTGAGATACCACCGGTCGACTTCGTGGCTCCATGCTTCCGTGCACCTTTTGGGGAGGGCTCCAGCAGGACAGTGGGAGACTTGACTCGCCCAGCCAGGATCCTTGACTTCGTGTTGAGGAAGACTCTTCTCCCCAGGACAGGCTACAGAGACGGGTTCACTCGCATCCAGCAGTGGTTAGTTGCTCACCTCATCTCCCAGACAGAGTTTGACTTGTGGGATCTGATTGTCTCAGAGATAGAGGACACCATCTCAGAGAGCTTCAGGGGACGGCGTCAGTTGCCTTATGCACATTGGATCACTCTACTTATACTTCGTGCTAGGCCACTGCCCCTGCCAGCTCACTTGCAGAGGGAGTTGACAGAGTCCGACACCGTCTTCCCCCACTACGACCCCCGGCAGATGTTGAGAGCGCACCACGACCTTTGCGGTGCACCTCCTCCTCGTGCTCCACATGGACCGGTGCCCCCGCCTTCTCCTAGGGGCACTCGCAGTACAACAGCTGTTGCAGAGACAGAGGAGCAGCAGGATATAGCCATTGGGGCTTTCGCCGATGCAGAGGCTGAGGGAGAGTTTGACTTCGCCTCAGACAGTTCAGACGATGACTATCAGCCGCCAGTGACTGATCTTCCTCCCAGAGCTCATGACCACGAGGCAGGCGGTTCTTCGAGTGCTTCAGACCCCGCCCTGCTTGCTATACTAGAGGGTATGAGGGCAGACCAGCGCCGTGCAGCTGAGGAGTAGGCGAGGCGCGACAGGGATCAGGCTGCCATCAATGCAGCCATGCAGGCTAGGCAGGATGAGCTCCAGCGTCAGCTTCTCACCTTTCAGGAGCAGCAGCTTGCTTTCTAGGCCTAGCAGACAGCGATGATGGCCGCTCTCATGGCCGCCTCCGGGATTCAGCTACCGCAGATACAGCTCCCAGGCACGTCGTCCGTCAGGCCCCCTACTCCTGCGCCCTAGACTCAGAGCCCGTCACAGCAGCCGCTCCAGCTACCAGCTCAGAGTCAGCCGTTTTCGACGCCACAGCACCAGGTCTCTCAGGGTGCTATCTCTTCAGGCTTTGAGCAGGTACCACAGTTTACCCCTCTCCGCTCAGGCTTCACCCCTCAGTCAGCTTCAGCGTCACAGCTTGTATGGGACTCGCAGACAGATCCGCACCTCAGCTTCACCTACAGTGCTCTGACTGGTGACCCTACGCCTCCTCCTCTACAGGCTCCTGCAGTCTTTACGGCGCCAGTTACCACTACAGAGCTTCTGTCGTCGTCCGTAGCGTCGTCCGAGCAGCTTGCACCGTCTACTACCGTACCAGAGACGACAGCCACAGCGACCGAGTCTGTGCCAGCTTCGTCAGCCGGACTTGAGCAGCCAGCACAGCCTGTGACAGCGCCAGAGCAGACCCGGACCGCTTCTCCAGCTCCTGCAGCTTCAGAGGGTCACTCCACCTCCTCCGCCTCGACGGCCGACACTTCAGATGATGCAGCTCGCTTCGTGGCTGTGCCGAGGGACTCTACTGCTCCGCCTCCTCCACCGTCTTCTTAAGTTTTTTTTGGCGCTTGATGCCAAAGGGGGAGAGAGTGCGTATGAGTGTTAGGAGTTAGGGGGAGCTAGAGAGGGTGGTTAGGAGTTCATTCTTTTGAGATACTCTTTATGTGTGCTACTTTATCATGCATCACGTTTACTTTTATGCATTGCACTTGTGTGAGATACTATGGTTGTGAGACATGACTTGTGGTTATTGTGATATCTTAATGTCATGTGTTTTGGCTCATATTACCTTTTGCTTCCGCGTTTCTACTCCGATGTACTTATGAGCCTAGTGTTTATATCCTGTCGTATATCACTCACATATTTGGATGCAGGGTATTGGATTTGGTTGATATAAGCATGACTAATTCCTTTGTTCTTATTGTATCATGCTTATCGAAACCAAGTCTCTTTAAAAAAAACCTCAACTCTTTTCATACTCAAGGTTGTCATCAATCACCAAAAAGGGGGAGATTGAAAGAGCATCTAGGCCCCTAGTGGTTTCGGTGATTAATGACATTATTGATTACTATAACTAACGTGTGTTTTGCAGAGGCAAAGTCATAGGTAAGGTCATGGTATATAGGTACTCGATGGGCAGGGACGTACATGCCTACTTAATAGTGGAAATCATTTCGGTTTTCAAAGGATGGATGGACATCGTCAAGACTAGACTAGGTCTAAGTGCCGTATGGTGAAGAAGGGCACTTAGAGTAGTTTAGGACTTTGTTTTCCTGTGACCGTACTATTAAGAGGGGCTTTGATCTAGTAGCTTGACTTAGGCAAGGCTTTAGGGTTAGGTGTGGTGCACACTTGGTAAACCTAGCTCTAGGCAGCTCAGAGATAGTCCTTAGATCGAGAGGAACCAACTTCGTTTTGGAGCGATCGCGTTTCGACGAAGTTTGGGTGTCCAAAGGGGCACCGGACGCTGCACCGGACGCTCTGTGAGTGCGTCCGGTGAGGTCCTTAGCCGTTGGAACAGTGTGGTGCTTAGGGTTAGGCACCGGACGCTGGCACCAGACGCACTGGGCAGCGTCCGGTCTCATACCCAGGGAGCTTGCAAAGTTCCCCTGAGCACCGGACGCTAGCACCGAACGCGCCGAGTAGCGTCCGGTCCCATGCGCAGGGAGCATGTAAAGTTTTCCCGAGCACCGGACGGTACACCGGACGCTGCGAGTTAGCGTCCGGTGACCTGTCAGAGAAAAGTGTAGGTAGCCGTTATGAGCACCGGACGCTCGGTGCAGTGCGTCCGGTGCAACATAATGTGCGTCCGGTGACCCCGTTTTCAGTGGAAAACGGTTGGCCGACCTTTGGACTTCGTGGATAGTATTTATACTCCTCCACCTCGTCCATGAGACCTCTCTTGCCCATTTGAACATCTGAGAAACTTGTTGTGGAGCAAGAGAGTTGCAAAGAGCCTAGAGAGGAGTGAGTTTTGAGTGAATTCTTGAGAGAATCCTCCTCTAGTGAGTTCCAAGAGTCAAGTGTGCATCCACCACTCTCTAGTGCCTTGTTAGGGTCAAGTGAGAGTTCTTTGCTTGTTACTCTTGGTGATCGCCATCACCTAGACGGTTCGGTGGTGATTGGAGGCACGAAGATCACCCGGAGTTCTTGTGGGTGGCTCGTGTCAAGCTTGTGAGCGGTTTTGGGCGATTCACCGCGACGGAGTGTCGAAGAATCAGCCCGTAGAGAGCACTTGGTCCTTGCGCGGACCAAGGGGGAGCAAGACCCTTGCGCGGGTGCTCCAACGAGGACTAGTGGAGAGTGGCGACTCTCCGATACCTCGGCAAAACATCGCCGAGCATTTTCTTCCACTACTCCTTTACTTTCTAGCATTTACTTTGTGCTTTTACATTCTTAGAATTGCCATGCTAGAATAGGATTGGAACTAGGTTGCAAAACTTTTATCCGGTAGCTCTCTAAGTCACACTAGGCACAAGGGGTTGAATTGGAGCTTATAGGTTGCTTAAATTTTTAGAGAAGCCCAATTCACCCCCCCTCTTGGGCATCTTGATCCTTTCACCCTCGATGCCATAGATCGTGCCCTTGATCTCTGACTAAGGGTCCGCAGGGGTGCGCATGGTGCAGGAAAGCGCCACCACTCTGTCTGCTCGCACTGGCTCAGTCAGGATAGAAGCAGGCGCTCCCGGACGGAGCCACACAGGGGTCGGTGGACCATAAACCGGCAGACCCTCCTCTCCGGTCTCAGACCTCTACGGCGACGGCAGCACCGGCTAGGGCGGGCTTCGTGGTGGCGGGTCGAGCAGCTCTTCTAACTGCTAACCCTCTTGTTGTTTCTGCCTCTGGAGTTCCAGCAGCTCTTGCTGCCAGTGTTGCTCCAGCAGCTCCTCGAGCCGTTCAACTTGTTGCCGCCGCCCTTCCTCTTCTTCTTCTTCTCCTTCCCGTCACGGCTGTTGCTGCTTCTCCTACAGCTGTTGCTGCTCCTCCTGCAACTGTTGCTGCGGCTCCCGCTCACGCTCTTCTTCTTCCTTCTTCCTCCTCTCCTCGACGGAGTGGAGCCCGATGGGCCAAGGCGTCCGCTTTGCGATGGGAGAAACCTCGACCTCCTCATCTACGGTGTGGGCATCCTTCGAGGGCCGAGCACCACTGGACCCACCACTAACAGTAATGGGATCCCCTACGCCCCCAGACTAGGGAGGCTCGGGGGCTCCCCCCTGCTCTTGGGTGCGAGGCGCCTCGATCCGCCTTGGTGACGACGGGGCGGTCTCTCCCGCCGATGGACGAGGCGGGGTGCTCTCGACGCCCGTCGATGGCCGAGGTTCAGACGAACCTGTGTGCGTTCAAAAATGATACATCAGCCATCGAAGAACTCAGCACAAGAATCACCCAGCACCAGTACCACTGGAAGGAGAACCAACCACTCACCCGAGTCTTTGGGAGCCGCCCCCACCTTGAGCTTCTTGGCCATCGAGGGTTGGGCCTGTTCGAGCGGCTGCTTCAACTTGAGGAAAGGGAAATAACATAAGAGGAGCCGTAACCCGAGAAAATGCGAAGACATCGGAAGACAAGAATCACGATGCTAAGATCTTACCCCACAGGAAGAACGACCCGCCTGCCAGCACCCCGACTGGCTAGCTTCGAGTTGCCCCACGTCGAGACCCCGAGCCTCTCACAGGCGGGCGCAGGCTTAGGCTCAGTGTCTCCCGTCTGGCGTGCGCCAGAACTAGAACTCCCACGACCTACCTCCCCCTGGCTTGAGGCCGTCACGGCAGCACGACCGCGAGTCAGTGGCCCCGTCGTCATGGTCTTAACTCGATGGCCCGCCCCAGACGCAGGAGGAGGTTGCGGGCGAGAGACGGTCCGACCCTGCGCAGGCATAGGGGGGGTATCAGAGCGAGAGTGGCGCAGAGAGGGCTCCCTTCGCTGATGGTCATGGGACCTGCTTGACGCCCCCTTATGGGCCCCCGTCCGCGGAACTTCGACGTTGACCTGTGGCGGGCCCTCGAGGATTTTGTCCAGGCGAGCCGCCATCCCCTCGGAGTCGTCGCTATCATCATCCCCGTCGTTGCCATCGTCTTCGTCAGGAGATTCCTCCTCAGATTCTCCCCTCTGCCTCGACTTCGCGCGGCGTTTCTCGAGCGCTTGTCGCTCGAGATTCTTCTTCTTTTCCTTTTTCTTTTCTAAATCCTTCGCGGATTTCTGTTTCTCCGCGGACTCGCGCCTCTTATCATGATC
>NC_012875.2:20846601-20969789 GCF_000003195.3 Sorghum bicolor | reverse complement strand
ATAGATGCTGCATTATGTGCAAACCTTGCACCTATCTTGCACCGAAACTAACACTGTCTCCAAACAGACCAAAGCAAGATTTTGTATGACACACATCATCTAGGAGTTCCATCATGTGCGTCCAGATTGATTTCCAAGCATTTGGTATGTTCCATGCAAACCGTGCACCTATCTTGCATCAAGATTAGCACTATCTCCAAATAGACCGAACCGAGCATCCACTTGAGCCCCTTCACCTAGGAGTACCAACAAGTGCGTCCAAAATGGTTTCTTAGACTATGGTGCATTAGGTGCAAACTGTGCACCTATCTTGTACCAAAACTAACAATGTCTCCAAATGGACCGAAGCGATATTCCATATGACACACATCATCAAGGAGTTCCATCGGGTGGATCCAAATTGATTTCCAAGCATATGGTATGTTCCATGCAAACCATGCACCTACCTTGCATAAGGATTAGCACTATCTCCAAACTGACCGAACCAAGCTTCCACTCGAGCCTCTTCACCCAAAAGTACCAAATAGTGCATCCAAAATGGTTTCTTAGACTATGGTGCATTAGGCGCAAACTGTGCACCTATCTTGCATTAAAACTTACAATGTCTACCAACGGACCGAAGCAAGATTCCATATGACACACGTCATCTAGGAGTTCCATTGGGTGCGTCCAAATTGATTTCTAAGCATATAGTATGTTCTTTGCAAATCATGCACCTATCTTGCATCAAGATTAGCACTATCTCCAAACATATCAAACCGAGCTTCCACTTGAGCCTCTTCACCGAAGTACCAACAGGTGCTTCGAAAATTGTTTCTTAGACTATGGTGCATTAGGTGCAAACCATGCACATATCTTGCACCGAAACTAACACTATTTCTAAACAGACCAAAGTGAGATTCCATATGACACATGTCATCAAGGAGTTCCATCGGGTGCATCCAAATTGATTTCCATGCATATGGTATGTTCCATGCAAACCGTGCACCTATCTTGCATCAAGATTTGCACTATCTCCAAACAGACCGAACCGAGCTTCCACTTCAGCCTCTTCATCTAGGAGTACAAACAGGTGTGTCAAAAATGGGTTTCTTAGACTATGGTGCATTACGCACAAACTATGCACCTATCTTGCACCGAAACTAACATTGTCTCCAAACAGACCGAAGCAAGATTCCATATGACACACGTCATCTAGGAGTTCCATTGGGTGCGTCCAAATTGATTTCTTAACATATGGTACGTTGCATGCAAACTGTGCAACTATCTTGCATCAAGATTAGCACTATATTCAAACAGACCAAATCGAGCCTCCACTTGAGCCTCTTAAACTACGAGTACCATCGGGTGCGTCTAAAATGGTTTCTTAGCCTATGGTGCATTAGGCGTAAACCGTGCACATATCTTCTACCAAAACTAACATTGTCTCTAAACGAACCGAAGCAAGATTCTATATGACACAAATCATCAAGGAGTTATATCAGGTGCATCCTAATTGATTTCTAAGCATATGGTACGTTCCATGCAAACCATGCACCTATCTTGCATCAAGATTAGCACTATCTCCAAACAGACCGAAGAGAGCATCCACTTGAGCCCCTTCACCTAGGAGTACCAACAAGTGCGTCCAAAATGGTTTCTTAGACTATGGTGCATTAGGTGCAAACTGTGCACCTATCTTGCACCGAAACTAACAATGTCTCCAAATGGACCGAAGCAAGATTCCATATGACACACGTCGTCAAGGAGTTCCATCGGGTGCATCCAAATTGATTTCCAAGCATATGGTATGTTCCATGCAAACCATGCACCAACCTTGCATAAGGATTAGCACTATCTCCAAACTGACCGAACCAAGCTTCCACTTGAGCCTCTTCACCCAAGAGTACCAAATAGTGCATCCAAAATGGTTTCTTAGACTATGGTGCATTAGGCGCAAACTGTGCACCTATCTTGCACTAAAACTTACAATGTCTACAAATGGATCGAAGCAAATATGACACACGTCATCTAGGAGTTCCTAATGGGTGCGTCCAAATTGATTTCTAAGCATATGGTATGTTCCTTGCAAATCATGCACCTATCTTGCATCAAGATTAGCACTATCTCCAAACTTATCAAACCGAGCTTCCAATTGAGCCTCTTCACCGAAGTACCAACTGGTGCTTCCAAAATGGTTTCTAAGACTATGGTGCATTAGGCGCAAACCATGCACATATCTTGCACCGAAACTAACACTATTTCTAAACAGACCAAAGTGAGATTCCATATGACAGACGTCATCAAGGAGTTCCATCGGGTGCATCCAAATTGATTTCCAAGCATATGGTATGTTCCATGCAAACCGTGCACCTATCTTGCATCAAGACGAGCACTATCTCCAAACAGACCAAATCAAGCCTCCACTTGAGCCTCTTCAACTACGAGTACCATCGGGTGCGTCTAAAATGGTTTCTTAGCCTATGGTGCATTAGGCGTAAACCGTGCACATATCTTCTACCAAAACTAACACTGTCTCTAAACGAACCGAAGCAAGATTCCATATGACACAAATCATCAAGGAGTTATATCAGGTGCATCCTAATTGATTTCTAAGCATATGGTATGTTCCATGCAAACCATGCACCTATCTTGCATCAAGATTAGCACTATCTCCAAACAGACCGAACAGAGCATCCACTTGAGCCCCTTCACCTAGGAGTACCAACAAGTGCGTCCAAAATGGTTTCTTAGACTATGGTGCATTAGGTGCAAACTGTGCACCTATCTTGCACCGAAACTAACAATGTCTCCAAATGGACCGAAGCGAGATTCCATATGACACACATCGTCAAGGAGTTCCATTGGGTGCATCCAAATTAATTTCCAAGCATATGGTATGTTCCATGCAAACCATGCACCTACCTTGTATAAGGATTAGCACTATCTCCAAACTAACCGAACCAAGCTTCCACTTGAGCCTCTTCACCCAAGAGTACCAAATAGTGGATCCAAAATGGTTTCTTAGACTATGGTGCATTAGGCGCAAACTGTGCACCTATCTTGCACTAAAACTTACAACGTCTACAAACGGACCGAAGCAAGATTCCATATGACACACGTCATCTAGGAGTTCCATTGGGTGCGTTAAAATTGATTTCTAAACATATGGTATGTTCCTTGCAAATCATGCACCTATCTTGCATCAAGATTAGCACTATCTCCAAACGTATCAAATTTAGCTTCCACTTGAGCCTCTTCACCGAAGTACCAACAGGTGCTTCCAAAATGGTTTCTTAGTCTATGGTGCATTAGGCGGAAACCATGCA
This sequence comes from Sorghum bicolor, assembly GCF_000003195.3. Classification (NCBI taxonomy): domain Eukaryota; kingdom Viridiplantae; phylum Streptophyta; class Magnoliopsida; order Poales; family Poaceae; genus Sorghum; species Sorghum bicolor. Next base: position 20,966,481 of record NC_012875.2, on the reverse strand, counting down.
CATATCTTGCACCGAAACTAACACTATTTCTACATAGACTAAAGTGAGATTCCATATGACACACGTCATCAAGGAGTTCCATCGGGTGCATCCAAATTGATTTCCAAGCATATGGTATGTTCCATGCAAACCGTGCACCTATCTTGCATCAAGACGAGCACTATCTCCAAACAGACCGAACCGAGCTTCCACTTGAGCCTCTTCATCTAGGAGTACAAACAAGTGTGTCAAAAATGGTTTCTTAGACTATGGTGCATTACGCACAAACTATGCACCTATCTTGCACTCAAACTAACGTTGTATCCAAACAGACCGAAGCGAGATTCATATGACACACATCATCTTGCATTGGGTTCCATTGGGTGCGTCCAATTTGATTTCTTAACATATGGTACGTTGTATGCAAACTGTGCAACTATCTTGCATCAAGATTAGCACTATATCCGAACAGACCAAATCGAGCCTCCACTTGAGCCTCTTCAACTACGAGTACCATCGGGTGCGTCTAAAATGGTTTCTTAGCCTAAGGTGCATTAGGCGTAAATCGTGCACATATCTTCTACCAAAACTAACATTGTCTCTAAACGAACCGAAGCAAGATTCCAAATGACACAAATCATCAAGGAGTTATATTAGGTGCGTCCTAATTGATTTCTAAGCATATCGTATGTTCCATGCAAACCATGCATCTATCTTGCATCAAGATTAGCACTATCTCCAAACAGACCAAACCTATCATCCACTTGACCTAGGAATACCATCGGGTGCATCCAAAATGGTTTCTTATCCTATGGTGCATTAGGTGCAAACTGTGCACCTATCTTGCACCGAAACTAACAATGTCTCCAAATGGACCGAAGCGAGATTCCAAATGACACACGTCATCTAGGAGTTCCATCGGGTGCATCCAAATTGATTTCCAAGCATATGGTATGTTCCATGCAAATCGTGCACCTATCTTGCATCAAGACTAGCACTATCTCTAAACAGACCGAACCGAGCCTCCACTTGTGCCTCTTCACCTAGGAGTACCAACAGATGCTTCCAAAATGGTTTCTTAGACTTTGGTGCATTAGGCGCAAACCGTGCACATATCTTGCACCGAAACTAATACTATCTGTAAGCACACCAAAGCGAGATTCCATATGACACACGTCATCAAGGAGTTCTATCGGGTGTGTCCAAATTAATTTCTAAGCACATGGTACGTTCCATTCAGACCGTGCATCTATCTTGCATCAAGATTTGCACTATCTCCAAATAGACCAAATCGAGCTTTCACTTGAGCCTTTTACCTAGGAGTACCATCGGGTGCGTCCAAAATGGTTTCTTAGCCTATGCTGGATTATGTGCAAACCTTGCACCTATCATGCACCAAAACTAACAATGTCTCCAAACAGACCAAAGCAAGATTTTGTATGACGTTGTATGACACATCATCTAGGAGTTCCATCATGTGTGTCCAAATTGATTTCCAAGCATTGGGTATGTTCCATGCAAACCATGCACCTATCTTACATCAAGATTAGCACTGTATCCAAACAGACCAAACTGAGCATCCACTTGAGCCACTTCACCTAGGAGTACCAACAAGTGCGTCCAAAATGGTTTCTTAGACTATGGTGCACTAGGTGCAAACTGTGCACCTATCTTGCACCGAAACTAACAATGTCTCCAAGTGGACCGAAGCGAGATTCCATATGACACACGTCGTCAAGGAGTTCCAGTGGGTGCATCCAAATTGATTTCCAAACATATTGTATGTTCCATGCAAACTATGCACCTATCTTGCATCAATATTAGCACTATCTCCAAACAGACCGAACCGAGCATCCACTTGAGCCCCTTCACCTAGGAGTACCAACAAGTGCGTCCAAAATGGTTTCTTAGACTATGGTGCATTAAGTGCAAACTGTGCACCTATCTTGCACCGAAACTAACAATGTCTCCAAATGGACCGAAGCGAGATTCCATATGACACACGTCGTCAAGGAGTTCCATCGGGTGCATCCAAATTGATTTCCAAGCATATGGTATGTTCCATGCAAACCATGCACCTACCTTGCATAAGGATTAGCACTATCTCCAAACTGACCGAACCAAGCTTCCACTTGAGCCTCTTCACCCAAGAGTACCAAATAGTGCATCCAAAATGGTTTCTTAGACTATGGTGCGTTAGGCGCAAACTGTGCACCTATCTTGCACTAAAACTTACAATGTCTACAAACAGACCGAAGCAAGATTCCATATGACACACATCATCTAGGAGTTCCATTGGGTGCGTCCAAATTGATTTCTAAGCATATGGTATGTTCCTTGCAAATCATGCACCTATCTTGCATCAAGATTAGCACTATCTATAAACATATCAAACCGAGCTTCCACTTGAGCCTCTTCACCGAAGTACAAACAGGTGCGTCCAAAATGGTTTCTTAGACTATGGTACATTAGGTGCAAACTGTGCACATATCTTGCACCAAAACTAACAATGTCTCCAAATGGACCGAAGCGAGATTCCATATGACACACATCGTCAAGGAGTTCCATCGGGTGCATCCAAATTGATTTCCAAGCATATGGTATGTTCCATGCAAACCATGCACCTACCTTGCATAAGGATTAGCACTATCTCCAAACTGACCGAACCAAGCTTCCACTTGAGCCTCTTCACCCAAGAGTACCAAATAGTGCATCCAATATGGTTTCTTAGACTATGGTGCATTAGGCGCAAACTATGTGTCGGTATTTTCCCCCCGGGGGTCACACCAACGAGTAAAACTTGTGCATGCTCCCCTTTCCAGATGGTGATGCAAGAAAAGACAAAGATTTATCCTGGTTCGGGCAAGAGAAGGCCCTACGTCCAGCAGGGGGAGAGGTGTTTCTTTTATCTTGCACCTAAGTGCTTGTACAGGGGTGAATACAAGTCGGTATGGTATGGATGGATGGAGATGAAGTATGGTTGCTCTTCTACGTATGTCTTGTGTCCCTCATCCTTTCCTGAGCTTCCCCTTTTATAGTTCCAAGGGGAGACCTAGGTTATATGCGTAGGTGACAGATTAGGGGTCGATAGGGGTGTGGCGCGCTGACCTACTCAAGACTTCCGTACCGGCGTGGCCTCGAGCCGTCTTGTTACCCAGTACTTGGATGATGATTACGCGTGCCCCTAAATCTGGCTTCTGTATGTCGTCTTGGATTGGCACAACCGTGGGCACACCTATATGTCGTGGCTTCAGTCGCGTCAGAGTGGTTGGGGCGCTATCCTTCACCGCCTGACCCTTCTTAGGGAAGGAGTGTGCCTGCTCGAGGGTCTGTTGCCACGTGAAGCCCTGCTGGTTGGAGCGCTGAGTTTAGGCGTCTCGAGGGGGGTCGTGACGAGATGTCCCATCCGCCTCGCTGCACCCTGCCAAGCTCTGACTCATCTGGTGGACAAGGCTGCAAAAGCGGCGATTGGATGGTTGCTTGCTCCCTATCACGCTTCCCGTGACTGTTGGGTTAGGTGAGAACACGACAGGCGCATTAAATGCCTTGGTTCCCATACCCACGTTAGGCGGCGGGCGGCGTCCTTGCGCTCGAGGCTTATTGATTCGTACGAGCCAGTTTCCGTATTCGACGGCTGCTGTTCGGTCGAGCCCCTATTGATTCGCACGACGCTCTTTCCGTGTTCGAGGCTATGGGCGTCGTCTTGTCTCGACAATCGTGCATGCGATCGGGGGGCGTCGAGTCGGGGGCCTCGATTTATGTACGGGTGCTCTCGTTATGTACGTTGGTTAGGGTACCCCTTACTGATACCCTCGACAGTAGCCCCCGAGTCTCTATTCGAGCGCTTTGCGCTCGAGTAGAGGCTCTCGGTCGAGTTTCCGTGGGGTCGCACGAGCGACCCCCGCAGGGGTAGCCCCCAAGCCCTTGGAGGAGTCTTTGACTCCATTGAGGGTTATGTGGTCTTATCTGACAGAAGCGCTCTTGGTGTTCGTCATGGAGGAGGAGCTAGAGGCTTTGATCGGTTGGTTTAGCGTCGGGTTTGCGATGTACTCCCGGTGGAGCGAGCGTCCTCTACCCCAGATTGAGCTCCTATCGGGTAATCCAAGTGAGAACCTGTGCCCCGTTCGAGCTGGTCCGCTGTAGCCCGGAGGCGTTCTCATAAACCAGGGTCGATGTGGTCGGGGTTACTGGTCTCGTTCGATAGAGTCCAGCGGCTCGATGCCTCCCTTCGTGGGGATCCCTCTCGACCGTCTCGTCCTCGCCTTGGACATCCCCAGCGAGTTCTCGAGGCGGGCCTCGCTTTTCGACCACTCGCTGGGCATCCCTGACTCCGGTACTCGAGATCGGCTGTCGAACCCGTTCGGTGGGTCAGCCTGCGACCTCTCGAGATTTTCATCATGATGAATGCATACCTTAGCTTGCAGGGGAAGGAAAGGGTCGCGGCGGTTCGCCTTTTTGCCCGTTGGGCGCGCCTTTTCAGGCGGGAGCCGTTGCGGTACTATAGCGTCGTGGAATTCGTAGCGCCCTGTCAGTGAGAGAAGCAAGGACCGTTATGCGGCGCATTTATTTACTACTAGGGGAATTACCGTATCCGCTAGATCTGTCCGTTGGGGGCTAGCCACCTATAAATATCGCCGGATCTCCCAGCCGTTACTCCTTCCGTCTTCTGCCTTCCGCCTTTGCTATTGCCTCTACCTTCTCTCCGTCTCCACGCGCGCGCACCCTCGAGCACACATCGCCTTCTCGCCTTTTTCAAGATGCCGGTGAGACTCATCGCTGTCGACGACTAGCGCCCGTCGTCGATGACGGAGCGCCGGCTGTTGGAGCTCGAGAGGGAGGGGCTCCTGCGCCCCCACGTTTCCTCGTCGCGGCCGAAGTGGATCACCTGGCGGCGGACCACCAGGAACCAAGACCGCCCAAGGGCTACGTGGTCTCCTTCGCCAAGTTCCACCGCCACGGTCTGGGCTCCCCTCCGAGTCGTTTTATGCGGGCGCTCTGCCACCATTATGGTGTGGAGCTCCAGCATTTTTTACCAAATGCCATCACCGCCGCGGTGGTTTTCACAGCGGTGTGCGAGGGCTACCTTGGGATGATGCCGCACTGGGACCTGTGGCTCCACCTGTACCGGGGCGAGCTCTTCAACGCCCCTAGTGGGACCACAGGGGTGAGGAAGCCGGTGCGGGCCGACTGCCTCAACCTGGTGCTGAAGACCGACAAGGCGGAGGAGCCTCGAGAGTACATCCCGGTCGGGCTTACGTCGAACCACGCCGGGTAGGACTCCCAGTGGTTCTACCTGCGGAATGACGACGACCTCTTCCCCGACTACACCGGGCGCTTGATCTCGGAGCGTCCGGACCACTGGAACTATGGCGTCGTCAAGACCCTCCAATCACGGCTCCGTCCCATCCTCGACGCCTTGAAGAAACTTTGTGAGGACGGCCTGACCGCTGCGCTTGTCCTCTCGGCCGTCCACCATCGACGGGTACTCCCGTTGATGTCTCGGCCGCTGAGGATGGACGAGATGGGCCCTGGCGTTTCATCCCGCGACCTCGAGATGTGCCGGATGTCTAATGTGGCGCCCATGGATGACGAGGTCGCCGCCAGAGTCCGAGCGACCGTCGCAGGTGATTTTCAGCCTGAGCGGGTCAACGGCTTCCCCATGAGGCCCGATGAGGGGTCGGTTGACCTGCTGAGCCTTTCTCCTTCGTTATTCGACTTTTATCTTTCCGTCTTTTTCCGGGACTTACTTCCGTTTTCTCAGGGCTCGATCGACGCTCGGTTCTCGAGAGCTCTGATAAAAGAGGACGACACCGATCGTGATAAGAGGCGCGAGTCCACGGAGAAACAAAAATCCACGAAGGATTTAGGAAAAAAAAGGAAAAGAAGAAGAATCTCGAGCGACAAGCGCTCGAGAAACGGCGTGCGAAGTCGAGGCAGAGGGGAGAATCTGAGGAGGAATCTCCTGACGAAGACGATGGCAACGACGGGGACGACGATAGCAACGACTCCGAGGGGATGGTGGCTCGCCTGGACAAAATCCTCGAGGGCCCGCCACAGGCCGACGTCGACGTTTCGCAGACGGGGGCCCCTAAGAGGGCATCAAGCGGGTCTCGTGACGATCAACGAAGGGAGCCCTCTCCGCGCCGCTCTGGCTCCGATACCCCCCTATGCCTGCGTAGGGTCGGACCGTCTCCCGCCCACAACCTCCTCCACCGTCTGGGGCGGGCCATCGAGTTAAGACCATGATGACGGGGCCACTGACTCGCGGTCGTGCTGCCGTGACGGCCTCAAGCTAGGGGGAGGTAGGTCATGGGAGTGCTAGTTCTAGCGCACGCCAGACGGGAGACGCCGAGCCTAAGCCTGCGTCCGCCCGTGAGAGGCTCGGGATCTCGACACGGGGCAGCTCAAAGCTAGTAGGTTGGGGTGCTGGCAGGCGGGTCGCTCTTCCTATGGGGTAAGATCTTAGCGTCGTGATTCTTGTCTTCCGATGTCTTCGCATTTTCTCGGGTGACGGCTCCTCTTATGCTATTTCCCTTTCCTCAAGTTGAAGCGGCCGCTCGAATAGGCCCAACCCTCGATGGGCAAGAAGCTCAAGGTGGGGGCGGCTCCCAAAGACTTGGGTGAGTGGTTGGTTCTCCTTCCAGTGGTACTGGCGCTGGGTGATTCTTGTGCTGAGTTCTTCGATGGCTGATGTATCATTTTTGAACGCACACAGGTTCGTCCGAACCTCGGCCATCGACGGGCGTCAAGAGCACCCCGCCTCGTCCATCGGCGGGAGAGACCGCCCCGTCGTCACCAAGGCGGATCGAGGCGCCTCGCGCCCAAGAGCAGGGGGGAGCCCCCGAGCCTCCCCAGTTTGGGGGCGTAGGGGATCCCATTACCGTTAGTGGTGGGTCTAGTGGTGCTCAGCCCTCGAAGGATGCCCACACCGTAGATGAGGAGGTCGAGGCTTCTCCCATCACAAAGCGGACGCCTTGGCCCGTCGGGCTCCACTCCGTCGAGGAGAGGAGGAAGAAGGAAGAAGAAGAGCGTGAGTGGGAGCCGCAGCAACAGCTGCAGGAGGAGCAGCAACAGCTGCAGGAGGAGCAGCAACAGCTGTAGGAGAAGCAGCAACAGCCACGACGGGAAAGAGAAGAAGAAGAGGAAGGGCGGTGGCAACAAGGAGAACGGCTCGAGGAGCTGCTGGAGCAACACCGGCAGCAAGAGCTGCTGGAACTCCAGAGGCAGCAACAACAAGAGGGTCAGCAGTTAGAAGAGCTGCTCGACCCGCCACCACGAAGCCCGCCCCAGCTGGTGCTGCCGTCGCCGTAGAGGCCTGAGACCGGAGAGGAGGGTCTGCCAGTTTATGGTCCGCCGACCCCTACGTGGCTCCGTCTGGGAGCGCCTACCTCTATCCCAGCTGAGCCTGGGCGAGCAGACAGAGTGGTGGCGCTTGCCTGCGCCATGCGCACCCCTGCGGACCCTCAGTCAGAGATCAAGGGCACGATCTACGGCATCGAGGGGATCGCTCGTGGATTCCTTCGAGATCGACGTCCGTGGGAAGATCCCAATGCCGCTGGGGAGGATGAAGCCGGGACATCGGGCGGGGGTGATACCGGCGAGAACGGGACCTAGAGGACGGTAGATGACGACGGGCGATTCCCCTCCCTTATCGACCTGTTTTTACATCATGGGGGGTCACTCGAGACTGTCCAAGAGCTCATCCGGGGCGTCAAGGCGCGCACGGAGGAGGAGATGGAGAATTGGGGCCCTGGTCGGATCCGCATTCGGGCCTCCACCGATCCATCAGAGCCTAATATCTTTATGGATGAACGGAAGGAGGCCGAAAAGTGGGAACATCTCGAGGAGCTCTGCCTCTGGATGAAGCACGTGGTGGGACTCTTGTCCGACATCATCAACAACAGGCTCAGTCCGGCTTATTTCGTAAGTGTCTTTGGATCTTAGTTATCTAGGGTGTTTGGTTTTGTATTCTTACTGTTCGACTACAGGTTCGCAGGATCTGAAAGAGACCTCCCGCTTGAAGTCGGGTTTTATCCACGCGACGAGGGGCGGCTGGGAGCAGCTCCCTCTTCTCAAAGACCAACTCCTGGAGTCACAGGAGAAGCTCCTCAAGGCCTACAAAGAGCTTGTGGCGCTTGAGGAGGAGAAGAAGGAGAGGGAGGCCGCCTTGGCGGAAGCTCGGGAAGCCTCGAGGACGGCAGCAGAAGAGGCCATGCAGCTGACGGAGCGGACCATGATAGAAGAGGAGGCCGCGTCCAAGGCCCGGGAAGAGGCCATATTTTACAAGGACGCGGCCGCCGATCTTGATAAGGAGAAGGGTCTCATCAAGGCTAACCTTGCCTCTGCCCGAGAGGCCTATCGAGAGATGAAGGGAGAGTGTGTGAAGAGCGAAATCGCTCGGAGCGCCACGGAGGAGGCCAGGAAGAAGGCCCTCGAGGATCTCGAGGCGGAGCGGGCTCGCTCTCGCGGGCTTTCTGACGAGGTCGATCGTCTGAAGAGGGCGCTGCTAGAGAAGGAGGGAGCTATTGCGCAGGCAGGCAAGGCGAACGAGGACTTGCGAGTTGCCAACACTGACCTGGCGTGCTCCTAGAGGGAGATCGAGAGGGCCAACACCGACTTGGTTGGCGAGAATACGGCTCTGGAGGAGAAGATTTGCGGTATGTTTCTGCTATCATGTTTCTTTTCCAAGGCATGTTTTGTGTTGTCTAATTTCTCCGTGTCGGTCTTTGTAGGGCTTAAAGACGAGCTTCTAGCTGCTCAAGTCGAGGCCCGCTCCGCCAAGACTCAGCTCAAGGGGGAGGTCGCTTTGAACGATCGGCTGCGGACTGCGATAAGCGATCTCTCGGCCTCCTAGGAACTCGAGCTTGTGGACGAGTCGATGGAGGCGGCTCGTGGCGACGCGCTGGTCGATTAGTTGTGCTACCTAGGTGCCACGCTGAGGGACCGAGTGCGGGACGCCCTTCATACCGGGGTGAAGCGGGCAATGGCGGTTGTCTACTCAGGCTTTTCATACGATATGGAGGTGGTGTCCCACGGTTTCGTTACCGATATTTCTAAGACCGACGCAGAGAATGAGGAGAGGCTCCACGCCTTGATCGACGATGCGGAGGCCCTTGGGGAAAGGCTGGCAAAGCTGTTCGAGCCAGAAGTGCTTCCTCCCGAGACTGGCTCGGGCGCGGACGATGACGGTGAGGGCCGAGACACGGACTTAGGCCTGTGAGCCTATTCTGGGTGCCCAGGCCCATTGTAAAGTACTTATTAAGTGATACATTGTGCCTCGAGTGGTCCTTATGATTTGTGAATATCTGCTTATCTTTTGTGTTCAAAATTCCTTTGTTTCCTCATTTGGTCTTTTGCTAAGGCGACCTTGATTGCCTCGAGGGTGAGGGAGTGAGTAGAGTTACCATAGCCCGGGGGCGTAGGGGTTCTAAGGCTCGTCGTCTCTCGGCCCTTAAGGGGCTTGAGGTGCCTTTACTACTCGACCGTGCGAGGTATACTTATAGAAAAAAAAATCGTTTGGTTTTTAGGAACTTGGGGGGTCCCCCCTGCTAGCCCCCGAGGGAGTACCGACTATGATGGGTCATAGTTGGTACTCCCTTCCAACGTCGAGACCTTGACTGGCGAAAAAGTAAATTACTCGAGGAAAGGATCTTGTTTATTCATGCATTCATTCATGGTATCTTGGTACAGAATGTACATGGGAACATAAAAATTCAAAACTCTAGGGGTAGAATCGACGTAGCTGTTCGATTTTCCACGCGTTGGTGAAGACCACCCCTTTTTCGTCCGCGAGCTTGTACGTCCTGGCTTCAGGACCTCGGCCACCATGTATGGGCCTTCACATGGTGGGGTCAGCTTGTGGCGTCCTTGGTTGCTTTGCCGCCGCCGTAGGACGAGGTCGCCCACGTTCAGATCCCTTTTGCGCACGTGCTTGTCGTGATAGCGTCGAAGCTTCTGCTGGTACCTGGCGGAGTTGAGGAGGGCCATGTCTTGAGCTTCCTCGAGCTGGTCGACCGCGTTCTCTCGAGTCTCCTTGTTCGTCTGCTCGTTGTAGGCCTTGAGTCGGGGTGACCCATACTCTAGGTCTGTTGGAAGCACAGCCTCGGAGCCGTAGACCATGAAGAATGGGGTATATTTTGTGGCCCTGCTAGGCATCGTCCTTAGACTCCATAGGACAGAAGAGAGCTCTTCGACCCATTTCTTGTCAAATTTCTTCAACTGGTTGTAGATTCTTGGCTTGAGCCCCTGCAATGTCATGCCGTTGGCACGCTTGACCTAGCCGTTAGTTCGAGGATGAGCAACTGCAGACCAGTTCACACGGATGTGATGCCGGTCACAGAAGTCCAAGAACTTTTTGCCAGTGAATTGGGTGCCGTTGTCGGTGATGATGACGTTGGGTATCCCAAACCAGTGGATGATGTCGGTGAAGAAGAGGACGGCCTGCTCAGAGCAGATGTTCGTGATGGGTCGAGCCTCGATCCATTTGGAGAATTTGTCGATGGCCACCAGCAAATGGGTGTACCCTCCTGCCGCTTTTTGTAGAGGGCCTACGAGGTCGAGACCCCATACCGTAAACGACCATGTGATGGGGATCATCTGGAGAGCATGAGCAGGAAGATGGGTCTGCTTGGCATAGAATTGACACCCGTGGCACGAGCGCACGAGTTCTGTGGCGTCAGCTACGGCCGTTGGCCAGTAGAAGCCTTGTCGAAAAGCGTTCCCTACGAGGGTCCGTGGAGCAGCGTGGTGGCCGCGAGCCCCCGAGTGTAGATCCTCGAGGAGCTTTCGGCCTTCTTCTATGGTAATGCAGTGCTGCAAGATCCCGGTCGGGCTTCGTCGATATAGTTCCTTGCTTTCGCCGTAGATTACGTATGATTTGGCCCGTCGAGCGATACGGCGAGCCTCGGATCGATCTTCCGGTAGCTCGCATCGAATCAGGCAATCGAGAAATGGCGTGCGCGAGTCGAACGGTCGACCAGGACGCTGTTCCACTTCCATTACTTCTACTGCCGCCAGCAGGGCTTCGATAGCGTCGGCTGGATGGGGGGCAGTGGTTTCGACGTCAGCCCCTGAGCTCAAGTCGGCTGATGGCTCGTACAGATCTCTCGAGAATGCGTCGGGTGGGACCGTGCCTCGAGTTGACACGATCTTGGCGAGTTCGTCGGCCGCCTCGTTGTAGCGTCGGGCGATGTGGACGAGCTCGAGGCCGTGGAATTTATCCTCAAGTCGACGTACCTCCTTGCAGTATGCCTCCATTTTTGGATCGTGGCAGCTCGAGGCCTTCATTACTTGGTCGATGACAAGCTAAGAGTCGCCTCGAACGTCGAGGCGCCGAACTCCTAGCTCGATGGCGATCTTCAGCCCATTGACAAGGGCCTCGTATTCCGCAACGTTGTTAGATGCAGCGAAATGTATTCTGATGACATACCTCATATGGACGCCGAGGGGTGAGATGAGCAGCAGACCTGCCCCAGCTCCCGTCTTCATGAGAGATCCGTCGAAGTACATCGTCCACAGCTCTGCTTGAACTTGAGCCGGGGGGAGCTGGGAGTCCGTCCACTCTGCGACAAAGTCCGCCAGAGCTTGAGATTTGATGGCTTTGCAGGGTGCATAAGTGAGGGTCTCACTCATGAGCTCGACCGACCATTTGGCGATTCTTCCTGTGGCCTCTCGACTTTGGAGGATCTCTCCCAAGGGGAAGGACGAGACCACCGTGATTGAGTGACCAAGGAAGTAGTGTTGTAGCTTGCGTCGAGCGACGATCACTGCGTAGATTAGTTTCTGGATCTGTGGGTATCGTACCTTGGTTTCTGATAGTACCTCGCTGATGAACTAGACCGGCCTCTGGATCGGCAGCGCATGTCCTTCCTCCTGTCTTTCGACCACCAGTGCCGCACTGACCACCTGGGTCGTTGCAGCTACGTACAGAAGCAGAGGTTCTGCGGGCTGAGGTGGAACTAGGACCGGGGTGGAGGTCAATGTTTTCTTCAGGCTGTCGAGGGCCTCCTCGGCTTTAGGGGTCCACGAGAAACGTTCAGCCTTTTTCAAGAGCTGATACAATGGCAACGCTTTTTCCCCTAGCCTTGAGATAAAGCGGCTTAGTGCCGCCAGGCACCCCGTGACTTTTTGTACTCCCTTGACATCTCGAATCGACCCCATTCTCGCAATGGCCGAGACTTTCTCGGGATTGGCCTCGATGCCACGTTGGGAGACTATGTACCCCAAGAGCATGCCTCGAGGCACGCTAAAGACGCACTTCTCAGGGTTGAGGTTGATTTTGTTGGCGCGTAGACAACCGAAAGCGATCTCGAGGTCCTGAATCAGGTCGCCTCGTTTCTTCGATTTGACGACAATGTCGTCGACGTAAGCCTCGACCGTCGACCCTATATGCTTGCCAAACACATGGAGCATGCATCGCTGGTATGTTGCTCCAGTGTTTCGGAGCCCAAACGGCATGGTTACATAATAGTACATCCCAAAAGGCGTAATGAAAGATGTCGCGAGCTGGTCGGACTCTTTTATTTTTATTTGATGGTAACCAAAGTATGCATCAAGGAAAGAAATAGTTTCACATCCCGCGGTAGAGTCAACAATTTGATCAATGCGTGGTAAAGAGAAAGGAACTTTCGGGCATGCTTTATTTAAACTCGTGTAATCGACACACATCCTCATCTTCCCATTCTTTTTCTTAACTAGTACAGGGTTTGCTAACCAGTCGGGATGGTGAACCTCCTTGATGAATCCGGCCGTCGAAAGCTTGTGGATCTCCTCGCCAATGATCTTGCGTTTCTCCTCGTCGAAGCGACGCAGCCGCTGCTTCACTGGCTTGGAGCCGGCTCGAATTTCCAAGGAGTGCTCGGCGACTTCCCTTGGTATGCCTAGCATGTCCGAGGGACTCCATGCAAACATGTCGGTGTTTGCACGGAGAAAGTCAACGAGCACGGCTTCATATTTGGGGTCGAGGTCAGCGCTGATCGTCAGCACCTTGCCATCGGAGCCGTTGGGGTCGAGCGGGATCTTCTTCGTGCCTTCTGCCGGCTCGAAGCTGCCCGCGTGACGCTTGGGTTCCGGAGCTTCTGCAGCAAGGGCCTCGAGCTTTGAAGCGAGGTCGGTGGAGTTCTCGACGGCTTCTCCATACTCGATGCACTCAACGTCGCACTCGTACGCATGCTCGTAGGAGGAGCTGACGGTGATGACCCCCTTGGGCCCGGGCATCTTCAGCTTCAGATAGGTGTAGTTGGGGATAGCCATGAACTTCGCGTAGCCCGGGCGCCCGAAGATGGCGTGGTACGTGCCTCAAAATCCCACCACCTCAAAGGTGAGGACCTCCTTTCTGAAATTGGCCGCCGTGCCAAAACAGACCGGCAGGTTGATTCGACCTACTGGCAATGCCTTCTTTCCAGGTACGACACCATGGAAGCCGCCCACGCTTGGTTGGAGCTGTGTCCTTTCGATGCCAAGGAGGTCGAGGGTCTCGAGGTAGATGATGTTCAGGCTGCTGCCGCCATCCATCAGCACCTTCGAGAGTCTGGTGTTGACGATGATAGGGTCGACGACGAGTGGGTAGACGCCAGGAGCGACTACCTTGTCGGGATGGTCGTCTCGATTGAAGGTGATGGGGGTGTTTGACCAGTTGAGGTATTGGGGCACCGCCATCCTTGCTGCAAAGACCTCACGGCGCTCCCTCTTGCGCTGCCTTGCAGTTAGCTGCGTCGAGGGTCCGCTGTAAATCATGTAGCAGTCATGGACGGCTGGGAAACCCTCGTCTTCTTTGTCGTCCCCCTTGTCGCCGCTCTTTTCTTTCTTCTAGTCGTCCTTCTTAAATCCCAGGCTATCAAAGTGTCTTTTCAGCATGCGGCAGTCTTCAAGCTTGTGGTTCGCCCCTCCCTTATGGTAAGGGCAGGGCTCCTTTAGCATCTTGTCAAAGATAGCCCCCTCAGGGGGTCCTCGGGGTTTTTTACGCTCCACGGCAGCGACGAGATCGTCGTCGAGGGCCTCCCGTTGGAGCGGCCGTGCTTTCTTCTTCTTTTTGTTCTTCTTGGGTCCTCGACTGGGGCCGAGTGTCATCGGCTGGCGAATTTCCTTTGCCTCCTTTGCAGCTGAAGAAAGCGCCAACCGCTTCCTCCCCTGCAGCATAGTTTGCCACCACGTCCATTAGCTCGTCGACAGTCTGAGGGCGATTCTGGCCCAATTCTCGCACCAAATCTCGGCAAGTGGTGCCTGAGACAAAGGCCAAGATGACGTCGTGGTCTGGGATGTGCGGCAGCTCGGTGCGCTGCTTCGAAAAGCGTCGGGCATACTCTCGGAGAGTTTCTCTTGATTTCTGCTTGCACTTGCTGAGGTCCCACGAGTTGCCGGGCCGTATGTAGGTCCCTTTGAAGTTGCCCTCAAATACTCTGACAAAATCAGTCCAATCGTGGATTTGGTTGGCTGCTAGCTCCTCGAGCCATCTGTGGGCGGTGTCGGAGAGGAAAAGCGGTAACTGTCGGATGATGGCTCGATCGTCCCCTCGAGCGCCACCCAACTGACAAGCTAGCCGGAAGTCCGCCAACCACAGTTCTGGCTTGGTTTCCCCATTGTATTTAGCAATGCTAGTCGGGGGGCAGCGACGTGTTGTGGATCGCTCTACTGAACACGCAAGGGCATGGCGGTTCCGGGGCCATCCGGTCCTCGTCGCTGTCGTATCGCTCGCCGCGGTGGGGCTGTAACCGCACTCCTCTGCATCCCCATGTCGACGGCGACGATATTCATTGATGTCGTGTCGTGCGTCATGTCGCCGTTGAATATCGACGGGGTGGTTTTGGACAGGCGCTGTCCTCTTTCCTCGAGGGGGTGGTTACTGATGGACCGACACCTCCTCTTCATTTTGGACCGGCTCGTCATGCCTCTCTGTGGCTGCTCCTCGACGTTGAGAAGCTGAGCTCTCGGCCTGCTGAACTGCCGCTACTTGAAGCAGATTCTGCACCTCATCTCGAATTCACCGCACTTGGGAGTTCGAGGGTTTAGGCATGTTACGTAGCAGCATCGTTGCCACCACGATGTTCTGCCCCGCTCGAGGGAAGCGGCTGACGGGTTGCTCTGGTTCCCCGTCCCCGACGATCTATCGATGTACTTCTCAAGCCTGTCTACGGGCACCTCCGCCATGCGGGTGTAGTTGGTCCTGCTCGAGGACCAGCTCGAGCTAGACAAGGCGCTCGAGATCTTCATCGAGCTTTGCTCTGAGCTCCCGTAACTGTGCAAGTTGTGCGGCTTTGTCTTCCTGCGGCGGGGGGTCGACCCGACCGTTGTTCCCAGGCATCCTGGGGTCCTCCCTTGCTACAGGGGCTCGTCCGCCGGCGACGGCGTCTTGTGTTTCGTCGGTGGTTTCTACCTCCCGTCGATGTTGAAGCATTCCCTAGTAGGGTCGTAGCTGTCGGATTCCGAGTCGGGGTCCGGCTCGGTGGCGTAGAAGCATCCTCGTCTTTCCTCCAGTAGCTGCTGCCTGAATGAGGTGATCGTGTATCGCCCAGGTCCTAGGCATCAGAAGCCTCGCACGTGGGAGAAATCCGACAGCTCGGGTGCTTGTTGCTGTGCTCCAGCATTGTGTGGGAGGACCATTGGTCGCTCCACGTACGTCTAGGCATTCGGACATATCGTCCTGGCGAGCGATGCCGCGGCGTTGTCCGGACCGAACGGTAGTGCTCTTCTTGGGGCGAACAGCCCGTGCGGAAGTAGCGTTGTGGGGGACGAGGGCGCGCGAGGCGCGTCGTCACCCATCGTCGTCGCGCGATCCTCGTGACGTCGTGCCGTCGTACCCGCGGGTTCGGTGCGTGGGGTTGTCGGCTCCTGCGTCACCACTCGCCTAGCACGAGCCGGTGACCGTGAGGAGGTAGAGGAGTGGTGGCGGTGCTGTCCACGCCTCATCTTGGGTGGGGAGGCATGGTGGCGAGGCCGTCTTGGAGCCCTCAGTCATGCGGGCGCAATGCGTGCTCCTTCCGGTACTTTGACTGAGAGCAGGATCATGTCGTAGCCGAAACCGGTAGACATGAACTCAAGGCTCCCGAACCAAATTGTCACAGAACCGACCAAATTATAAGAGTTCAAGTGCAGAAACGATCGTCAAACAATCAAGTTTCTAAACTTGAGCCCATATAATCCCGGTAGTCAATCGAAATCACGAAGGACTTCAAACCAACTCGCAACAAACCAAGATCGTAATAGTTCAGCATAAACACAACGAATGTTACATAGTCATTCATTGCCGACGAAGCGGCACCACATCGGAGTCATTAAGTTATTACAACCCAAGTTTGAAGTAGCGGAAGCAAAATAGTTACACACATTTGTTCAAAGTTCAGTTCACAACTTTGTTACTGCCAAAGTCTATGCCATCCTTCCAAAAGCATCATAGACGAGAAGAGTAGAGAACTGTAACACCCCAGTGTTATGGTTGCATCAAGCATGTGCATGGCATGAGCATCATCATTTATTCAAAGCATCCATGATCATCATCTATCTTGAGACATGTCATTCTTTGCAAAGATGTGGTTTAAATTGATTAAATAGGCTTCCTATGCTTATGTTTGAGTGAACAATGCTTGTGTTTGTGCTCAATGTCTTGGTAATTAGTTTATCTATGTTTAACTTGATCTTGGGAACAATGTTCATGTTGGTCACTTTTCCAAAATATGCTTCTAAGTCATACTTATGAAAATAGGCCCTAGGACCCTCTTTTGCTTAGGCCTTTAAAAAGTGTTTCATAAAATGTTTGCATGTCAGAACTTCCTACAGCAAAGTTGTAGCAAATTTTATAAGGAACAAAAGTTGTTTTATGGCCATCTCATGAAAATGATCACAAATAGCTCAAAAGTGGCCCACAAGGCAGATTTGGGGCTGTTTTCAACACTTAGAAAATTTTCTAAGTCCTGGGTGCTTTGCAGTTTGCTCGATCGGTTTTGGAAACTCTATATCTTTCAATCCAGGCCGATCTGGCCTTTGCTCTAGTTGACAAAGTTGTAGATCTCGCCTAGTACTCCAAGTTTGTCAACTACGCCATTGCCTAATTCGCTCTGGTTTGGGAGATAATCGCCGGTGAAGTGGCTCTGTCAGACGAGTACCCTTTCTTCTGAATCGGGCCTGACCTCGTCGACGTGGCCGACCGCCGGCAGAGCTCCGTCGCCATTTGTCGCCCGTACGCCGCGTTTGGCCCCGCTTGTCAGCTTCCGTCGCATGCATGACCTCCACTGCGACGCCCCGAGCGAGTGGACGCGTCCACTTCGCTCTGCCTCGCCCTCTTTCGCCTGAACCTCGTCCGCAGCGAGCTCTCCGCCGCGAGCTCACTCCGGCGAGCTCGTGTGCGCTCCTCTCTGCGTCTCCGTCCACCAAACTCCACCCAAAGCTCCGCCGTGAGCCGCTCTCCAAGCTCCACCCTCTAACTCGCCGAGAAACCCACCGGTGAGCCGACATTCCCTTCTTCCCCCAAATTGGTCCGCCGTGACCTTCTTCTCCGGCGAACTCAATGCCGAGCGCTGTGAGGCTTTTCATCATCTTTGGTTAGGTCCTAGAGGTAGCTTAGGTCCTTAGCGAGCTTTTGCGCCACCTGGTGGACGCTCTACCGGGTTCTCCGTCGCCGGACACGGTGCGCAGCGCCGCCGTGCTTCCGCCGGAGTTGGGTGCTCTCGTGGCCAGCGCTTTCCACGGGGATCCAGGCCAAGCCGCGTACCTAGGAAGCTTCGCCGTAGTCCGTTGGTGCTGTAGAAGGCCTTAGGTCGCGCTCTACCGGCCTGAGGGCTCCGGCGTAACGCCGGGCACCTCCGCCGACCCGCCATTGCCGACGGTGAGCCCCTTCCGGTGGCTCCGCCGTGGCAAAAGTGGGGTCAATCGAGTCGTTAGGGTTCGGGGATCACGTTGATGCCCTGGGTTTGGCCGGAGACCTCGCCGTCACGGAGAAATCGCCGGCGAAGATCGCCTCGGCCGTGAGGAAGAAGAGCCTGACAGATGGGACCCACTGTCAGCGACTCTCTCTTTCCCTCCTTTTCTTTTATTCAAAATCCTGATTTTTGGCTTTCTTGCAAAAATCATATCTCCTGTTTCTGAGATCCAAAAATTGTGAAACAAATTTTGTGGTGTTTCTTGAGATGGCTAGTATTTAATAAAAATATAAAATGAATCATGTTTTCTGAGAAATTATTTATTAAGGATTTAATCTTGTTATTTTTGGATAAATGCATATCTCTTGTTATACTGCTTAGTTTGCTTTGAAAATTTTATGGTGGTCTCTGCATGGCATTAGGGTGCTCTGATAATTATTTCATGATTTTTGGAGCACTGTTGTTGTGATATGTAATTTGTGTTTGAAATATGGCTTGTTTCTTTAATTAAATCACATAAAATAATTGGTGCTTATGCTGGTGCTCTATTTTGGTGGTAAACTTGTTTATGGTATTCCTAAGATATAAATAATCTGAAATCTGTTGTTTGACACTATATAAGTCATGTCTATGAATTTATGAAATAAATGCCTTGATACATGTTAAATGCATATCTTTAATTTGGCATGTGTATTGGTCCTGAAAATTTTATGGTGGTCATCTGATGTTATACTTGTGCCTCTGTAATTTTTGTAGATTTTTCTGAGCACTTTAACTAATATCTTGTAAATATGCCTTATCTAAAGTTAATTAATAAATGCCTTGTTAAGTAATTGTTTTGGGGTTTTCAACTGATGATCTGGTGACCTTGTAATATGTTTGTGCTCATGAGTCATATGGTTGGCATGGTTTGTGTTTTGATCATGTCATTAAATAATTAACTATAGGGTTAAATGCTGTTCTGGACAGCAAGTGAGCAATTTAACTTTGCTTAATAATAACTTGACTTTCTGTGAAACTTGTCTAAATCAAAGTTGTTCTAAACTTATAGAGCCAGCTGTGGTTTAAATTTGAAGTCATTTGGCCAAGTAGTTTAAAAGTTATAGATGTTCCAAGCTGGGTTCCAGAAATAGGTGTTCTCTGTTTTTCTGGGACAGAACCTGGAACTTTGTTTAAATGACCAGTTTCATGTATGAATCTTGCTGTCATGATTAAAGATTAATTGTAGACAATTTCATAAGCTTTCCAGAATGTCCTTACTCATGTTTGTTCGACCTGTCCATCTATAATTATGATTTATTTACTGAGCATACTTGTTTTGTGTCGTTTGCTGCTTTAGTGCCATGATAGGTTTTGGGTTATGTTAACTTGTTTATTCATGTGAGTTAGTATAACTCTTGCTCCGTAAATGAGTGTCCAGTGAGTTGCTTGTGTTATTAAGCATTCATCTGTAGCATGTGCACCTTCTCATTCATCGAGCATGCAATAGGTGCACCGGACGTGGCAGTTTCCTTCGAGCTCCAAGCGAATCCCGAAGGTCAGGAGGGCAGCCAGGAGGTGGAGGTCCAGCAAGCCGGACTCGAGGAGCCCGAAGAAGAAGTTGAGTGCCCGAATCACGAGCCGGCATCGTTCGTGAAAGGCAAGCCCCGGAGCATTCTAAGTCTCCCCTTATTTCCAAAAAGTTTACTTAATACGTTATATCTATTGATGCATTACGTATAGGAGTTGTGATGAAACTGTTGCTGCATTCTACTCTATCCTTGTCCAGATAACTAACCCTCCTTGGTTGTAGAGTTAGGTTCGAGTAGCAGCTTAGCTATGCTTTAATCGGTAGAAGTCGGGTGATATTCTGTCATCCGCGCGATATAGGGTTGTGTCGGGTCACGATGGTCTATATGTGCTATCGTGGATGGAACCTGGTTAAATTGACTTAAGCCGGGCGGAGTTTTGCAAGTGTGTAGTAACTCCGTCTGTGGCAGCTAAGGACCGATCGTTGTACGTCCTCTTGTCATGTTGAACGCATGCCTGACACTTAGTTGGCCGGATAACTCGTTCCGACCGCGAAGCCGAGTAGTATGACTCAGGCCGGAAGACCGGCAAGTATAAAGTGCGCACTACCGGAGGAAGTGCGGTGTGCGGGGGACCATTGGCGTAAGTCCAAAGGCAGGTGAGTTAAAATTCCTGAACTCCCTGGCAGAGTGGTAGCCCTGGGAGTGCGGCGCTGATCGGAGCCGCGATTCCTGAGTCGTACCAAAGGTGACCCTTTGGCTCTCCGGCAGGGGATGCCTGGGTGAGTGCTAGGAATAATCCTCCAGCTGGATAGGAATTCGATTCGAATCGCTGTCTCTCCCGGTTAGTGAGAACTTGACAGAGCAGCGGCAAACGTAGCATTCACTAATGAACTTGGTTCATGATAATGATGATAGCAAGAAGAACATATGACGAATTTTGGTATGGTTAATATTGTTTGTAATAATCAAGTGATGTGTTGTAGTACAGGTGCTAATCTAGAGGTAGGCTGATGATAAATAAATATGATGCTCCTAAAATGACTTAGTTGTAAGTTAAGTTTTTGGCAAAAGGTGAGTCAACCAGCTCCACTTAAAATTTAGCCTTGCATGATCCTTGGTGTATGTTGTGTTTTACTAGACGGGTAAGTCTAGCTGAGTACATCCTCGTACTCAGGGTTTATTCCCACCTGTTGCAGATGATATCTTCTATGACGGTTTCTGCAAGACCTGTCTCCATCCCGCTGGGGATGAGGACTAACCGTTGGGCACGGTTCTCTACTCTTCTCGTCTATGATGCTTTTGGAAGGATGGTATAGACTCTGGCAGTAACAAAACTTGTGAACTGAACTTTGAACGAGTGTGTGTAACTATTTTGCTTCTGCTACTTCAAACTTGGGTTGTAATAACTTAATGACTCCGATGTGGTGCCGCTTCGTCGGCAATGAATGACTATGTAACATTCGTTGTGTTTATGCTGAACTATTACGATCTTGGTTTGTTGCGAGTTGGTTTGAAGTCCTTCGTGATTTCGATTGACTACCGGGATTATATGGGCTCAAGTTTAGAAACTTGATTGTTTGACGATCGTTTCTGCACTTGAACTCTTATAATTTGGTCGGTTCTGTGACAAGAACCGTGCCCAACGGTTAGTCCTCATCCCCCGCGGGATGGAGACAGGTCTTGCAGAAACCGTCATAGAAGATATCATCTGCAACAGGTGGGAATAAACCCTGAGTACGAGGATGTACTCAGCTAGACTTACCCGTCTAGTAAAACACAAAAGACACCAAGGATCATGCAAGGCTAAATCTTAAGTGGAGCTGGTTGACTCACCTTTTGCCAAAAGCTTAACTTACAACTAAGTTATTTTAAGAGCATCATATTTGTTTATCATCAGCCTACCACTAGATTAGCACCTGTACTACAACACATCACTTGATTATTACAAACAATATTAACCATATCAAATTCATCATATGTTCTTCTTGCTATCATCATTATCACGAACCAAGTTCATTAGTAAATGCTACGTTTGCCGCTGCTCTGTCAAGTTCTCACTAACCGGGAGAGACGGCGATTCGAATCGAATTCCTATCCAGCTGGAGGGTTATTCCTAGCACTCACCCAAGCATCCCCTGCCGGGAGAGCCAAAGGGTCACCTTTGGTACGACTCAGGAATCGCGGCTCCGATCAGCGCCGCACTCCCAGGGCTACCACTCTACCAGGGAGGTCAGGAATTTTAACTCACCTGCCTTTGGGCTTACGCCAATGGTCCCCCGCACACCGCACTTCCTCCGGTAGTGCGCACTTTATACTTGCCGGTCTTCCGGCCTGAGTCATACTACTCGGCTTCGCGGTCGGAACGAGTTATCCGGCCAACTAAGTGTTAGGCATGTGTTCAACATGACAAGAGGACGTACAACGATCAGTCCTTAGCTGCCACAGACGGAGTTACTACACACTTGCAAAACTCCGCCCGGCTTAAGTCAAATTAATCAGGTTCCACCCACGATAGCATATATAGACCATCGTGATCCGACATAACCCTATATCGCGCGGATGACAGGATATCACCCGACTTCTACCGATTAAAGCATATCTAAGCTGCTACTCGATCCTAACTCTACAACCAGGGAGGGTGAGTTATCTGGACAAGGATAGAGTAAAATGCAGCAACAGTTTCATCACAACTCCTAGACGTAATGCATCAATAGATATATCATATTAAGTAAACTTTTCGAAAATAAGGGAGACTTAGAATGCTCCGGGGCTTGCCTTTCACGAACGACGCCGGCTTGTGATTCGGGCACTCAACTTCTTCTTCGGGCTCCTCGAGTCCGGCTTGCTGGACCTCCACCTCCTGGCTGCCCTCCTGACCTTTGGGGTTCGCTTGGAGCTCGAAGGAAACTGCCACGTCCGGTGCACCTATTGCATGCTCGGACAATAAGAAGATGCACATGCTAAAGATGAATGCTTAACAACACAAGCAACTCACTGGACATTCATTTACGGAGCAAAAGTTATATAAGCTCACACAAGTAAACAAGTTAATGCAACCCAAGACCTGTCATGCTACTAAAACAGCAAGCAACACAAAACAAGTATACTCAGAAAATAAATCATAACTAAAGATAGACAAGTCCAACAAACATGAGTAAGGACATTCTGGAAAGCTTATGAAATTGTCTACAATTCATCTTTAGACATGACAGCAAGATTCATACTTAAAACTGGTCATTTAAACAAAGTTCCAGGTTCTGTCCTAGAAAAACAGAGAACACCTATTTCTGGAACCCAACTTGGAACATCTATAACTTTTAAACTAATTGGCCAAATGACCTCAAATTTAAACCACAGCTGGCTCTATAAGTTTAGAACAACTTTGATTTAGACAAGTTTCACAGAAAGTCAAGTTATCCTTAAGCAAAGTTAAATTGTTCACTTGCTGTCCAGAACAGCATTTAACCCTATAGTTAATTATTTAATAACATGATCAAAACACAAACCATGCCAACTACCTAGCCTAAGAGCACAAACATATCACAAAGTTACCAGATCATCAGATGAAAACCCCAAAACATTTACTTAACAAGGTATTTATTAATTAACTCCAAATAAGCGCATAATTACAAGATACTAGTTCAAATGCTCAGAAAAATCTACAGAAATTACAGAAGCACAAGGACATCATCAAAGCATCACCATAAAAATTTCACAGCAATTGCACATACCAAATTAAAGATATGCATTTAACATGTATCAAGGCATTTATTTCATAAATTCATAAACATGAGTTATATAGTGTCAAACAACAGATTTCAGATTATTTACATCTTAGGAATACCATAAACAAGTTTACTACCAAAGTAGAACACCAGCATAAGCACCAATTATTTTATATAATTTATTTAAAGAAACAAGCCATATCTCAAACACAAATTACATAACACAACTGCAGTGCTCCAAAAGTCATGAAATAATTATCAGAGCACTCTAATGCCATGCAGAGACCACCATAAAATTTTCAAAGCAAACTAAGCAGTATAACAAGAGATATGCATTTATCCATAAATAACAAGATTAAATCCTTAATAAATAATTTCTCAGAAAACATGATTCATTTTATATTTTTATTAAATACTAGCCATCTCAAGAAACAACACAAAATTTGTTTCACAATTTTTGGATCTCAGAAACAGGAGATATGATTTTTGCAAAAAAGCCAAAAATCCAGTTTTGAATAAAAGGAAAGGGGGTGACCGTTGGGTCACTGGCATGCGGGACCCGTGTGTCAGCGACACCGAGACAGAGGACCCCCCTTCGCCGGCAAATGCTCGCCGACGGTGAGCTTCTCCGGCGGATCCAAGGGCACCAATGTGCTCCTGGGAAGATTCCGCGTCGATTGAGGTAGGTGGTGCTAGGGTTTTGGCTACGGAGAGGGGTCGCCGTCGGCCATGGCGGCACGGCGGAGCTACTCCGGCTTACGCCGGCCATCTCCGACCGGTAGAGCATCAGAGGAAGGCGGCTTAAGCATCAGTGAGTCAGCGCGGAGCTTTCGAGGTAAGAGCGCCTAACCCTAACGGCTCCGGTGATCCTGCTCACGTGCGAGGTGCTCGTCGGCGGTGAGCACGGCGGTGCAGTGGCCGTGTTCCCGCGCGACGGTGAGACCAAAGCCGTAATGGCGTGGTGTGGACCGACGCCGAGACCTAAGCATAACCTAACGCTAACCAAAGAGAAGAAAGGAAGCGAGGGTGGAGCAGCGGCGAGGTTCGCCGGAATCGGTTCGCGACGACCGCGAACCCGACGACGGAGAACTTGCGAAATGCCGCTCACCTCGGGGAGATCTCGTCCAACTGATGGGTGGAGAAGATGGAGGAGCTCGAGGCGGACTTGGAGGCGCTCGGAGGCGAAGCAAGACGCAGAGGCGAGGGCGCGAGGAGCTGGCGAAGCTCTCGGCGGCAATGGCGACGGCGTTTCCGCCAGAGCGAGCGCGCGAGAGAGAGAGAGAGAGGAGGAGAATGGACGGGCGCTGAGTGAGTGCGGGGCGCCGTGGCGTCCATGCCAGCGCCGTCGACCTGACGAGCGGGGCGGCGCCGGCGTACGGGCGCCATCTGGCGGACAGATGTCGCGCTGGGCGTCCACGACGGCGAGCTCGGCTCTGAATCAGAACTCGCGATCGTCGACTGTCAGAGCAACTTTGGTGATGAATAACTTCCAAACCTGAGCGAATTAGGCGATGGCGTAGTTGACAAACTTGGAGTACTAGGCGAGATCTACAACTTTGTCAACTAGAGCAAAGGCCAGATTGGCCTAGATTGAAAGATATAGAGTGTCCAAAACCGATCGAGCAAACTGCAAAGCACCCAGGACTTAGAAAATTTTCTAAGTGTTGAAAACAGCCCCAAATCTGCCTTGTGGGCCACTTTTGAGCTATTTGTGAGCATTTTCATGAGATGGCCATAAAACAACTTTTGTTCCTTATAAAATTTGCTACAACTTTGCTGTAGGAAGTTCTGACATGCAAACATTTTATGAAACACTTTTTAAAAGCCTAAGCAAAAGAGGTTTCTAGGGCCTATTTTCATAAGTATGACTTAGAAGCATATTTTGGAAAAGTGACCAACATGAACATTGTTCCCAAGATCAAGTTAAGCATAGATAAACTAATTACCAAGGCATTAAGCACAAACACAAGCATTGCTCACTCAAACATAAGCATAGGAAGCCTATTTAAGCAATTTCAAACACATTTTTGCATAGAATGACATGGCTCAAGATAGATGATGATCATGATATGCTTTGAGTAAATGATGATGCTCATGCTATGCACATGCTTGATGCAACCATAACACTGGGGTGTTACAGCCCTCCCCCCTTACAAAAATCTCGTCCCGAGATTTGAAAGCTTACTGATTTTCGAAGAAGGTTTTGTAAACTTCTTTTAAATAATCCTCCGTCTCCCAAGTGGCATCTTCTTCCCCGTGGTTACTCCACAACACTTTGTAGAGCTTAACCACACGATTACGCGTTTCCCGTTCCTTGCGATCAAGAATCGCTATGGGTTTCTCCTCATACACCAAGTCTGACTTCAACTTGATATCTCGAATTTCCACTCGTTCCTCCGGTACACGAAGGCACTTCTTCAATTGTGATACGTGGAAGACAGGAAAAATGGCTCGAAGCGCAACTGGGAGTTGAACTTTGTATGCCACATTCCCTTTCTTTTCTAGAATCCGATAAGGTCCCACATAGCGAGGTGCCAGCTTTCGCTTGACTCCGAACCTTTGTACACCTTTCATCGGAGACACCTTGATGTACACGTGGTCACCAACTGAAAACTCAATCGGCTTCCTTCTCTTGTCGGCATAACTTTTCTGACGAGCTTGAGCAGCTTCCAGGTGTTGCTGGATAACACGGACTTTCTGCTCTGCTTCGTTCACGAAATCGATGCCGTAGTACCTTCGCTCTCCAGCTTCTACCCAATTCAACGGGGTTCGACACTTCCGACCGTACAAGGCTTCAAATGGAGCCATCTTGATACTCTCCTGATAACTATTGTTGTAGGAGAACTCAGCTAATGGCAACCACTTAACCCAAGAACCTTTTGATGAGAGAGCACATGCCCTCAACATATCTTCAAGGATCTGGTTAACTCGTTCAGTTTGACCTGCTGTTTGGGGATGATAAGCAGAGCTGCGGACCAAATGAGTACCAATTTGCTCATGCAGACATTCCCAAAAACGAGCAGTGAACTGCGGTCCACGATCAGATATGATTGTTCGAGGCACACCATACTGACGAACAATGTGCTCGAAATACAACTCCGCATACTGATGGGGACGATAGTCAGTTCGGACTGGAATAAATCGAGCAACCTTGGTCAAACGATCCACAATCACCCAGATAGAGTCATAACCCTTAACAGAAGTTGGGAGTCCACTGATGAAATCCATGCTGACTTCTTCCCATTTCCAACCAGGAATTGGCAAGGGTTGAAGCAAACCAGCTTTCATGTGAACAGCCTTCACGCGACAACAATTGTCACAACGAGCGACAAAAGCAGCTATCTCCTTTTTCATCTTTGTCCACCAAAACAAAGGTTTCAGATCCTGATACATCTTGCTACTACCAGGATGGATAGACAATTTGGATGAATGAGCTTCAGATAGGATCTGATTTCGCAGCTCGCGGTCTTTTGGGACCACAAGTCGATCCTTGAACCAAAGGATTCCGTTTTCATCAACCCGGAAATGCTTGGTTTCTTCTTCCTTCATCTTCCTCTTGATATGGTGGATGCCTACATCTGTCCGCTGCAGTTCGATGACTCGATTGCGAATGGTACTTTCCAGAGAAATCTAGTTGAGCACAAGCGGATGCATAAGATGTGACAACAACGGATCTTCCACTTGGATTGAGTGACAGTGCGCTTTCCGACTCAAGGCATCCGCCACCACGTTTGCCTTGCCCGGATGATAGTGCACTTGGAGATTATAGTCTTTAATCAACTCAAGCCACCTTCGCTGCCGCATGTTCAGTTCAGGTTGAGTGAAGATATACTTGAGGCTCTTATGATCGGTGTAAATATTACACAGATTACCCAGCAGATAATGCCTCCAGATTTTCAAAGCATGAACAACTGCTGCCAATTCTAAGTCATGAGTGGAGTAATTGACCTCATGCTTTCGAAGTTGGCGCGAGGCATACGCGATAACGCGACCTTCCTGCATCAACACACAGCCTAAACCAATGCCTGATGCGTCACAAAAGACATCGAAAGGCTTCTCGATATCAGGTTGAGCTAGGACAGGAGCTGATGTCAACAGTGTCCTCAACTTGTGGAATGCCTCTTCACACTCAGGTGTCCACACAAACTTTTCATCTTTCTGAAGTAGACGAGTCATAGGCTTGGATATTTTGGAGAACTCCGGAATAAATCGACGGTAATACCCAGCCAGACCGAGAAAACTCCGAACCTCGTGTACCGAAGTTGGAACTTTCCAATCCAGCACTTCTTGCACCTTAGCCGGATCCACCGATATGCCTTCTTCAGATAAGACATGGCCCAAGAAAGGTACTTTCTTTAGCCAAAACTCGCATTTGCTAAACTTAGCATAAAGCTGATGTTCGCGCAAACGCGACAACACTACACGCAGATGCTCTGCATGCTCCTCTTCATTGCAAGAATATACCAAGATATCATCAATGAAGACCACTACAAACTTGTCCAATTCGGGCATGAACACCGAATTCATAAGATACATGAAATGAGCAGGTGCATTCGTAAGCCCGAAGAACATGACAAGGCACTCATACAACCCATACCTTGTCGAGAAAGCTGTCTTAGGCACATCCTCAGGACGGATCTTGATCTGATGGTACCCAGATCGCAAATCAATCTTGGAGAATACCTTAGCTTTAGACAACTGATCAAACAAGATATCAATGCGAGGAAGAGGGTATTTGTTCTTGATAGTCACCGCATTTAGGGGACGATAGTCCACACACATGCGCAACGATTGATCCTTCTTCTTCACAAAGATAGCCAGACAACCCCAAGGAGAAGAACTAGGACGAATAAGACCCTTCTGCAACAACTCATTTAGTTGGGTCTTAAGCTCAGCTAATTCATTGGGCGGCATCCTATAAGGTCTTCTAGAGATAGGAGCAGTGCCTGGAATCAATTCAATCTTGAACTCCACATCCCGATCTGGAGGAAGCCCGGGTAGATCATCAGGAAAAACATCCGGAAACTCACACACCACCGGAATATCCTGAATAGCCTTAGATGTAACTGCATTCACAGTGCTACGGATTTGAATATCACGAGGGAGTTGCACTAGAAATGCCTCCTTGGTATTTGGGTCCTTCAACATCACTACACGAGTGGTGGTCTCTGTAAGAACTCCATTACCACTCATCCACTTCATCCCCAGAATTACATCTATGCCCACACCGGGTAGAACAACCAGATCAGCAAGAAACTGACGGCCTCCTATCTCCAGAGTTGCCCCCAAAACCACTTGATTGGTGGAAATATCATTTCCCGCAGCACTAATACAATAACTGCCCTTATCAAGTGTGATGGTCTTGATGCTATGCTTAGATACAAATTCAGAACTCACAAAAGAATGCGATGCTCCAGAATCAAAAAGCATGAGTGCATCATGTTGATTGACCAGAAACTTACCAGCCGTGACTACCTCACCAGCAGGGATTGCCTCCACAGTTGTGTAATGAACACGCCCCTGACGGACGTTCCCCTGGTTGCCCTTCTTTGGCGGGTAAGGACAATTGCTCTGCCAATGCCCGGTCTGATTGCAGTTCCAGCACGGACGGTTGGCAGGTGGAGTCTTGGCATAGTTGGGACCCGTGTTGCCCCTAGGAAGAGCAATAGAGTACCCCTTGCGAAAACCCGTCTTTGCCTGATTCTTCTTCACCGGAGGGCGGTATCGCTGGTTGGGGGTTGGAGCACGGAATGGTGGCTTAGCTGCCACTGGAGCCTTGGACTGAGATGACCTAGCACTGGCCTCAAAAGCCCTCTTGCGAGTCTTGGTCGCAGTGTACACAGTGTTATAGTTCTCTTGGGTGAGAGCATCACTGACAAACTCATTGAAAGTTGCACACTTAGTGCGGCCCATAGTCTTCAGCAATTTGGGACCCAAACCCCGCTTGAAACTAGCGATCTTTTTCGTCTCCGTGTTCACAAACTCAGGAGCATACCTAGACAAGTGATTGAAAGCATGCAAATACTCCTTCAGAGTCTTGTTGCCCTGAGTCAACTGCATGAACTCGGTGTGCTTCATCTCCATAACACCCGGAGGAATGAAATGCCCTTTGAAAGCCTCACGGAAAAGATTCCAATCAATCACCGTGTCAGCCGGTAGAGCTTCCCGGTACTGATTCCACTAGATGCCTGCCGGTCCTTGCAGTTGGTGAGCTGCATACTCCGCCTTCAAACCTTCAGTCAAACGAAGTAGGCGAAACTTTTGTTCCACCGTATTCAGCCACTCTTCAGCTTGAAGGGGTTCTTCAGCTTCTCTGAAAGGTGGGGGCTTCGTATCCATGAAGTCCTTGAAGCTACTGTACTGGTTAGGAGCTGGCCCTTCCTGTGCATTACGGCCACCCTGATTTGCCATACGATTGATGGTTTCAGTGAGCATCCTCTGATTTTCCACCATCATTTGCATCAGCTCAGCTGGATTTGGTGGTGGAGGAGGAGGTGGTGGATTCATGTTTGCACGCTGTTCCGCACCCCGGGTGCCACGAGACATCTGTAAAGACACAGTCAGTGAGCATTGATGATGACAAGATTTGCCGCAGAAGAACTAATATTCATGCCTGAAAGTATTCGAGAGAATAGCTTTACAGAAAGGCACAACAATTCCATTCCACAAAAAAACATCACCAATCCAACACATGACATAGATATCCGCAATACGCACCACAACGGAAAACATCGGCATAACATAACGATCATAAAGACTGCACATAGGGTCCATGAAGTTATTACACCATCACAGTACATGCCATGAGTCAAGGTCAAAGTTTCGGATTACAACATGGTTACAAAAGCACCACAACCGACTGGCACACAACAAAAGATCCTGGCAGCAACTACCCACTACTCCCTACACTCCAGGCTCGTCGTCCGAGTCAGCGTCGAAGATCGCCTCTCCATCCTCGTCGCTAACTGGCTCAAGCTCCTCGGCCTCCACGTCCTCGTGTAAAGGTGGTGCAGCCGCTGCTGGCCCATCGACCTCCATACCATCATCCTCGGCCACAATCACCTGAGGTCCCACCTCTGGATACACTGGGATAGGGCGAGGAATAGGGTGTAGCAAGTTGTTGAGACGGTGAATCTCCACAAGACCAGCATCAATCTGATCCTGTAGATAGTTCTCCCGCTCAAGCGACTGAACTCGGTGCATCTCCCATGCTTGGCGCCTGTTCTCCGACACGCGGAGTGCAGTATCCCTCTCACGGGTGAGCTGCACCAAGCGCTCCTGCAAGGTCTCCTTCTCTCTAGCTAACTGGCTCATCTGATCCTGCTTATGATCTCTCTCTCTGATGGCCTTCACCCACTGCTGCCTCCGATACTCCGCAATGTCTTCCCAGTCATTGCGGTCCTTCTGAGCTTGCTCCAGGAGCCTAGCTTGCTTGCGAAACTTGCGAGCACGCTTTTCAGCCTTCCGCTGCATCTCCTGGGCCCTGCGAACAGCCACCATCACCTGTGCATAGGTGCCCTCTCGCTGACTGATCAGCTTGAGTACAGCCATCATAGCACTCATAGCAGGACTAGAGCTCTCAGCTCTCTCTCCTCTGCCTCGAACCAAAGCACAACCATCAGCCTGCTTCCACTCCGCGGCTGCTGGGTCAGCACTAGGAATGGAGGCCGCTGGTCCTCCTGTCAGCTCGTCACCACACCTCTGACAGATATCGAGCAGGATAGTCTGGGCTGCAACCTGAGCTGCCTCCCAAGGAGTCTGCCCATCTGAGCTGCAAGTCCAGCCTGTCCATGCAGGCTTGTCCCCATGTGGAGGAACAACTCCCTGCACAGCAAACCACTGGATCCCTCCTGTGCTCTCCATCTCCCACCAAGAGTACTGAGCTGGCTCAGTATACCCAACAGTCCGTAACACCCTCCAGAGCAGGGTAGGAGTGCCAAACTCGTGCAAGAAAGTGTCACTGGGACGGGGTGAAGCGGGTGCGTCCATCTGTGGAAAGGAATGGGAATACCATGGGTAAAAGAGGATTAGTTGAAGCAACATTTATTTATTTAAAAAGGGACAAAATTGTAAGGGAAGGAGCAGACAGAATGTATGTATGAA
The DNA here is from genome assembly GCF_000003195.3 of Sorghum bicolor. NCBI lineage: Eukaryota > Viridiplantae > Streptophyta > Magnoliopsida > Poales > Poaceae > Sorghum > Sorghum bicolor. The sequence goes on along the minus strand of NC_012875.2, from coordinate 20,935,314 downwards.
TGCGACATGATGCATGCACGAACCGTACGTCCTCACAAACTTAGAAAATTAATATTCTAACGGATATACGGTGGCATACATTCGTCTCTCGATACGATAACTATCGGTTGACACGTGCGCTGTTAGAGTACCTGCAGAAAACTTCATTTCAGCCCAACAGTTCCCAATATATCACTCAAGAAAGCAGTAAACTAAGTGCACATTGCTTAGGCATGTCCAACATGCTCAAACAATGACACCACAACTACCCGAGAAATTAAATACTCCCCAATTAAGTTTCTTTCGTGGTTCCATGGTTTCGACATGTAACCACTCCAGAAAACCACCGCGAACACTCCCCTAGACCGCCGTTTGGACGATCATGCTCTCACAGCTCCCACTTACCTGAGCGTAGGTGCGACGTTGCATAATTTAAATCTAGCGACATATGTGGCTAATTCACATATGACGGCTACCTCCACCATTAGACCACAGGGTAGCATAGTGCGGTTATCACACATCCATACCTGAGTACTGCCGGAGATGCATAATTAAAATCCCCCAAGTCAGTACTTAAATAGCCACCTAGAGTCCTTATGTGGGCAAGGAGGATTCGACCACTGGCATAACTTGATTATTTATTAAACACCATTTTATTTAAAAACTCTTTTGTTTTAAATACACAAACGCTGCATTTATAATGCTGAACTTGCTCCGATACCAGATGTCACAGAACCGACCAAATTATAAGAGTTCAAGTGCAGAAACGATCGTCAAACAATCAAGTTTCTAAACTTGAGCCCATATAATCCCGGTAGTCAATCGAAATCACGAAGGACTTCAAACCAACTCGCAACAAACCAAGATCGTAATAGTTCAGCATAAACACAACGAATGTTACATAGTCATTTATTGCCGACGAAGCGGCACCACATCGGAGTCATTAAGTTATTACAACCCAAGTTTGAAGTAGCGGAAGCAAAATAGTTACACACATTTGTTCAAAGTTCAGTTCACAACTTTGTTACTGCCAGAGTCTATGCCATCCTTCCAAAAGCATCATAGACGAGAAGAGTAGAGAACCGTGCCCAACGGTTAGTCCTCATCCCCAGCGGGATGGAGACAGGTCTTGCAGAAACCGTCATAGAAGATATCATCTGCAACAGGTGGGAATAAACCCTGAGTACGAGGATGTACTCAGCTAGACTTACCCGTCTAGTAAAACACAAAAGACACCAAGGATCATGCAAGGCTAAATCTTAAGTGGAGCTGGTTGACTCACCTTTTGCCAAAAGCTTAACTTACAACTAAGTTATTTTAAGAGCATCATATTTGTTTATCATCAGCCTACCACTAGATTAGCACCTGTACTACAACACATCACTTGATTATTACAAACAATATTAACCATATCAAATTCATCATATGTTCTTCTTGCTATCATCATTATCACGAACCAAGTTCATTAGTGAATGCTACGTTTGCCGCTGCTCTGTCAAGTTCTCACTAACCGGGAGAGACGGCGATTCGAATCGAATTCCTATCCAGCTGGAGGGTTATTCCTAGCACTCACCCAAGCAGCCCCTGCCGGGAGAGCCAAAGGGTCACCTTTGGTACGACTCAGGAATCGCGGCTCCGATCAACGCCGCACTCCCAGGGCTACCACTCTGCCAGGGAGGTCAGGAATTTTAACTCACCTGCCTTTGGGCTTACGCCAATGGTCCCCCGCACACCGCACTTCCTCCGGTAGTGCGCACTTTATACTTGCCGATCTTCCGGCCTGAGTCATACTACTCGGCTTCGCGGTCGGAACGAGTTATCCGGCCAACTAAGTGTTAGGCATGCGTTCAACATGACAAGAGGACGTACAACGATCAGTCCTTAGCTGCCACAGACGGAGTTACTACACACTTGCAAAACTCCGCCCGGCTTAAGTCAAATTAATCAGGTTCCACCCACGATAGCATATATAGACCATCGTGATCCGACATAACCCTATATCGCGCGGATGACAGGATATCACCCGACTTCTACCGATTAAAGCATATCTAAGCTGCTACTCGATCCTAACTCTACAACCAGGGAGGGTGAGTTATCTGGACAAGGATAGAGTAAAATGCAGCAACAGTTTCATCACAACTCCTAGACGTAATGCATCAATAGATATAACATATTAAGTAAACTTTTCGAAAATAAGGGAGACTTAGAATGCTCCGGGGCTTGCCTTTCACGAACGACGCCGGCTCGTGATTCGGGCACTCAACTTCTTCTTCGGGCTCCTCGAGTCCGGCTTGCTGGACCTCCACCTCCTGGCTGCCCTCCTGACCTTCGGGGTTCGCTTGGAGCTCGAAGGAAACTGCCACGTCCGGTGCACCTATTGCATGCTCGGACAATAAGAAGATGCACATGCTAAAGATGAATGCTTAACAACACAAGCAACTCACTGGACATTCATTTACGGAGCAAAAGTTATATAAGCTCACACAAGTAAACAAGTTAATGCAACCCAAGACCTGTCATGCTACTAAAACAGCAAGCAACACAAAATAAGTATACTCAGAAAATAAATCATAACTAAAGATAGACAAGTCCAACAAACATGAGTAAGGACATTCTGGAAAGCTTATGAAATTGTCTACAATTCATCTTTAGACATGACAGCAAGATTCATATTTAAACTGGTCATTTAAACAAAGTTCCAGGTTCTGTCCTAGAAAAACAGAGAACACCTATTTCTGGAACCCAACTTGGAACATCTATAACTTTTAAACTACTTGGCCAAATGACCTCAAATTTAAACCACAGCTGGCTCTATAAGTTTAGAACAACTTTGATTTAGACAAGTTTCACAGAAAGTCAAGTTATCCTTAAGCAAAGTTAAATTGTTCACTTGCTGTCCAGAACAGCATTTAACCCTATAGTTAATTATTTAATAACATGATCAAAACACAAACCATGCCAACTACCTAGCCTAAGAGCACAAACATATCACAAAGTTACCAGATCATCAGATGAAAACCCCAAAACATTTACTTAACAAGGTATTTATTAATTAACTCCAAATAAGCGCATAATTACAAGATACTAGTTCAAATGCTCAGAAAGAGCTACAGAAATTACAGAAGCACAAGGACATCATCAAAGCATCACCATAAAAATTTCACAGCAATTGCACATACCAAATTAAAGATATGCATTTAACATGTATCAAGGCATTTATTTCATAAATTCATAAACATGACTTATATAGTGTCAAACAACAGATTTCAGATTATTTACATCTTAGAAATACCATAAACAAGTTTACTACAAAAGTAGAACACCAGCATCAGCACCAATTATTTTATATAATTTATTTAAAGAAACAAGCCATATCTCAAACACAAATTACATAACACAACTGCAGTGCTCCAAAAGTCATGAAATAATTATCAGAGCACTCTAATGCCATGCAGAGACCACCATAAAATTTTCAAAGCAAACTAAGCAGTATAACAAGAGATATGCATTTATCCATAAATAACAAGATTAAATCCTTAATAAATAATTTCTCAGAAAACATGATTCATTTTATATTTTTATTAAATACTAGCCATCTCAAGAAACAACACAAAATTTGTTTCACAATTTTTGGATCTCAGAAACAGGAGATATGATTTTTGCAAGAAAGCCAAAAATCCAGTTTTGAATAAAAGGAAAGGGGGTGACCGTTGGGTCACTGGCATGCGGGACCCGTGTGTCAGCGACACCGAGACAGAGGACCCCCCTTCGCCGGCAAATGCTCGCCGACGGTGAGCTTCTCCGGCGGATCCAAGGGCACCAACGTGCTCCTGGGAAGATTCCGCGTCGATTGAGGTAGGTGGTGCTAGGGTTTTGGCTACGGAGAGGGGTCGCCGTCGGCCATGGCGGCACGGCGGAGCTACTCCGGCTTACGCCGGCCATCTCCGACCGGTAGAGTGTCAGAGGAAGGCGGCTTAAGCATCAGTGAGTCAGCGCGGAGCTTTCGAGGTAAGAGCGCCTAACCCTAACGGCTCCGGTGATCCTGCTCACGTGCGAGGTGCTCGTCGGCGGTGAGCACGGCGGTGCAGTGGCCGTGTTCCCACGCGACGGTGAGACCAAAGCCGTAATGGCGTGGTGTGGACCGACGCCGAGACCTAAGCATAACCTAACGCTAACCAAAGAGAAGAAAGGAAGCGAGGGTGGAGCAGCGGCGAGGTTCGCCGGAATCGGTGTCGCGACGGCCGCGAACCCGACGACGGAGAACTTGCGAAATGCCGCTCACCTCGGGGAGATCTCGTCCAACTGATGGGTGGAGAAGATGGAGGAGCTCGAGGCGGACTTGGAGGCGCTCGGAGGCGAAGCAAGACGCAGAGGCGAGGGCGCGAGGAGCTGGCGAAGCTTTCGGCGGCAATGGCGACGGCGTTTCCGCCAGAGCGAGCGAGAGAGAGAGAGAGGAGGAGAATGGACGGGCGCTGAGTGAGTGCGGGGCGCCGTGGCATCCATGCCAGCGCCGTCGACCTGACGAGCGTGGCCGTCGCCGGCGTATGGGCGCCATCTGGCGGACAGATGTCGCGCTGGGCGTCCACGACGGCGAGCTCGGCTCTGAATCAGAACTCGCGATCGTCGACTGTCAGAGCAACTTTGGTGATGAATAACTTCCAAACCTGAGCGAATTAGGCGATGGCGTAGTTGACAAACTTGGAGTACTAGGCGAGATCTACAACTTTGTAAACTAGAGCAAAGGCCAGATCGGCCTGGATTGAAATATATAGAGTTTCCAAAACCGATCGAGCAAACTGCAAAGCACCTACGACTTAGAAAATTTTCTAAGTGTTGAAAACAGCCCCAAATCTGCCTTGTGGGCCACTTTTGAGCTATTTGTGATCATTTTCATGAGATGGCCATAAAACAACTTTTGTTCCTTATAAAATTTGCTACAACGTTTCTGTAGGAAGTTCTGACATGCAAACATTTTATGAAACACTTTTTAAAAGCCTAAGCAAAAGAGGTTTCTAGGGCCTATTTTCATAAGTATGACTTAGAAGCATATTTTGGAAAAGTGACCAACATGAACATTGTTCCCAAGATCAAGTTAAGAATAGATAAACTAATTACCAAGGCATTAAGCACAAACACAAGCATTGCTCACTCAAACATAAGCATAGGAAGCCTATTTAAGCAATTTCAAACACATTTTTGCATAGAATGACATGGCTCAAGATAGATGATGATCATGATATGCTTTGAGTAAATGATGATGCTCATGCTATGCACATGCTTGATGCAACCATAACATTGGGGTGTTACACAAATCACCGTGGAGCGCGAAATCAGCGAAACGAGAGTGGCCATCTGGAAAGAGATGGGAAATCAGCGACAAACACGCAGGACCCCTACCTGGCGCGCCAACTGTCGGTATTTCCCCCCGGGGGGTCACACCAACGAGTAAAACTTGTGCATGCTCCCCTTTCTAGATGGTGATGCAAGAAAGACATAAAGATTTATCCTGGTTCTGGCAAAAGAAGGCCCTACGTCCAGCAGGGGGAGAGGTGTTTCTTTTATCTTGCACCTAAGTGCTTGTACAGGGGTGAATACAAGTCGGTATGGTATGGATGGATGGAGATGAAGTTTGGTTGCTCTTCTACGTATGTCTTGTGTCCCTCATCCTTTCCTGAGCTTCCCCTTTATAGTTCCAAGGAGAGACCTTGGTTACATGCATAGGTGAGAGAGTAGGGGTCGATAGGGGTGTGGCGCGCTGACCTACTCGAGACTTTCGTACCGGCGTGGCCTCGAGCCGTCTTGTTACCCAGTACTTGGATGATGATTACGTGTGCCCCTGAATCCGGCTTCTGCATGTCGTCCTGGATTGGCCCAACCGTGGGCACGCCTGTATGTCGTGGCTGCAGTCGTGTCAGAGTGGTTGGGGCACTATCTTTCACCGCCTGACCCTTCTTAGGGAAGGAGTGTGCCTGCTCGAGGGTCTGACGCCGCGTGAAGCCCTGCTGGTTGGAGCGCTGACTTTAGGCGTCTCGAGGGGGGTCGTGACGAGACGTCCCATCCGCCTCGCTGCGCCCTACCAAGCTCTGACTCATCCAGTGGACAAGGCTGCAAAAGGGGCGGTTGGATGGGTGCTTGCTCCCTATCACGCTTCCTGTGACTGTCGGGTTAGGTGAGAACGCGACAGGCGCATTAAATGCCCTGGTTCCCATACCCGCGTCAGGCGGTGGGCGGCGTCCTTGCGCTCAAGGCTTGTTGATTCGTACGAGCCAGTTTCCGTATTCGACGGCTGCTGTTCGGTCGAGCCCCTGTTGATTGGCACGACGCTCTTTCCGTGTTTGAGGCTATGGGCGTCGTCTTGTCTCGATAATCGTGCATGTGATCGGGGGTCGTCGAGTCGGGGGCCTCGATTTATGTACGGGTGCTCTCGTTATGTACGTTGGTTAGGGTACCCCTTACTGATACCCTCGACACTGTGCACCTATCTTGCACTAAAACTTACAATGTCTACAAACGGACCGAAGCAAGATTCCATATGGCACACGTCATTTAGGAGTTCCATTGGGTGCGTCCAAATTGATTTCTATGCATATGGTATGTTCCGTGCAAATCAAGCACCTATCTTGCATCAGGATTAGCACTATCTCCAAACATATCAAATCGAGCTTCCACTTGAGCCTCTTCACCAAACTACCAACAGGTGCTTCCAAAATGGTTTCTTAGACTATGGTGCATCAGGCGCAAACCATGCACATATCTTACACCGAAACTAACACTATTTCTAAACAGACTAAAGTGAGATTTCATATGACACACGTCATCAAGGAGTTCCATCGGGTGCATCCAAATTGATTTCCAAGGATATGGTATGTTCCATGCAAATCGTGAACCTATCTTGCATCAAGATTAGCACTATCTCCAAACAGATCGAACCGAGCTTCCACTTGAGCCTCTTCATCTAGGAGTACAAACAAGTGTGTCAAAATAGTTTCTTAGACTATGGTGCATTACGCACAAACTATGCACCAATCTTGCACTAAAACTAACATTGTCTCCAAACAGACCGAAGCGAGATTCCATATGACACATATCATCTTGCATTGGGTTCCATTGGGTGCGTCCAATTTGATTTCTTAATATATGGTACGTTGCATGCAAACTGTACAACTATCTTGCATCAAGATTAGCACTATATCCGAACAGACCAAATCGGGCCTCCACCTGAGCCTCTTCAACTACGAGTACCATCAGGTGCGTCTAAAATGGTTTCTTAGCCTATGGTGCATTAGGCGTAAACCGTGCACATATCTTCTACCAAAACTAACACTGTCTCTAAACGAACCAAAGCAAGATTCCATATGACACAAATCATCAAAGACTTATATCAAGTGTGACCTAATTGATTTGTAAGCATATCGTATGTTCCATGCAAACTATGCATCTAACTTGCATCAAGATTAGCGCTATCTCCAAACAGACCAAACCTAGCATCCACTTGAGCCCCATCACCTAGGAGTACCAACAAATGCGTCAAAAATGGTTTCTTAGACTATGGTGCATTAGGTGCAAACTGTGCACCTATCTTGCACCGAAACTAACGATGTCTCCAAATGGACCGAAGCGAGATTCCAAATGACACACGTCGTCAAGGAGTTCCATCGGGTGCATCCAAATTGATTTCCAAGCATATGGTATGTTCCATGCAAATCATGCACCTATATTGCATCAAGACTAGCACTATCTCTAAACAGACCGAACCGAGCCTCCACTTGAGCCTCTTCACCTAGGAGTACCAACATGTGCTTCCAAAATTGATTCTTAGACTTTGGTGCATTGGGCACAAACTGTGCACATATCTTGCACTGAAACCAATACTATCTCTAAGCACACCAAAGCGAGATTCCATATGACAGACGTCATCAAGGAGTTCTATCGGGTGTGTCCAAATTAATTTCTAAGCGCATGGTACGTTCCATGCAGACCGTGCATCTATCTTGCATCAAGATTAGCACTATCTCCAAATAGACCAAATTGAGCTTTCACTTGAGCCTTTTACCTAGGAGTACCATCGGGTGCGTCCAAAATGGTTTCTTAGCCTATGCTGCATTATGTGCAAACCTTGCACCTATCTTGCACCAAAACTAACACTGTCTCCAAACAGAACAAAGCAAGATTTTGTATGACACACGTCATCTAAGAGTTCCATCATGTGCGTCTAGATTGATTTCCAAGCATTTGGTATGATCCATGCAAACCGTGCACCTATCTTGCATCAAGATTAGCACTATCTCCAAACAGAACACACCAAGCTTCCACTTGAGCCTCTTCACCCAAGAGTACCAAATAGTGCATCCAAAATGGTTTCTTAGACTATGGTGCGTTAGGCGCAAACTGTGCACCTATCTTGCACTAAAACTTACAATGTCTACAAACAGACCGAAGCAAGATTCCATATGACACATGTCATCTAGGAGTTCCATTGGGTGCGTCCAAATTGATTTCTAAGCATATGGTATGTTCCTTCCAAATCATGCACCTATCTTGCATCAAGATTAGCACTATCTCCAAATAGACCAAATTGAGCTTTCACTTGAGCCTTTTACCTAGGAGTACCATCGGGTGCGTCCAAAATGGTTTCTTAGCCTATGCTGCATTATGTGCAAACCTTGCACCTATCTTGCACCAAAACTAACACTGTCTCCAAACAGACCAAAGCAAGATTTTGTATGACACACGTCATCTAAGAGTTCCATCATGTGCGTCTAGATTGATTTCCAAGCCATGCAAATCGTGCACCTATCTTGCATCAAGATTAGCACTATCTCCAAACAGAACAAACCAAGCTTCCACTTGAGCCTCTTCACCCAAGAGTACCAAATAGTGCATCCAAAATGGTTTCTTAGACTATGGTGCGTTAGGCGCAATCTGTGCACCTATCTTGCACTAAAACTTACAATGTCTACAAACAGACCGAAGCAAGATTCCATATGACACATGTCATCTAGGAGTTCCATTGGGTGCGTCCAAATTGATTTCTAAGCATATGGTATGTTCCTTCCAAATCATGCACCTATCTTGCATCAAGATTAGCACTATCTCCAAACATATCAAACCGAGCTTCCACTTGAGCCTCTTCAACTATGAGTACCATCGGGTGCGTAAAAAATGGTTTCTTAGCCTCTGGTGCATTAGGCGTAAACCGTGCACATATCTTCTACCAAAACTAACACTGTCTCTAAATGAACTAAAGCAAGATTCCATATGACACACACATCATCAAGGAGTTATATCACGTGCGTCCTAATTGATTTCTGACCGTATCGTATGTTCCATGCAAATCGTGCATTTATTTTGCATCAAGATTAGCACTATCTCCAAACGGACCAAACTGAGCTTTCACTTGAGCCCCTTGACCTAGGACTACCATCGGATGCGTCCAAAATGGTTTCTTATCCTATGGTGCATTAGGCGCAAACCGTGCACCTATCTTTTACCGAAACTAACACTGTCTCTAAACGGACCGAATTGAGATTCCATATGACACATGTCATCTAGGAGTTCCATCTGGTGCGTCCAAATTGATTTTTGAGCATATGGTGCACCTATCTTGCATCAAGATTAGCACTATCTCCAAACAGACCGAACCGAGCCTCCACTTGAGCCTCTTCACCTAGGAGTACCAACAGGTGCTTCCAAAATGGTTTCTTAGACTTTGGTGCATTAGGCGCAAACCGTGCACATATCTTGCATCGAAACTAATACTGGCTCTAAGCACACCAAAGCGAGATTCCATATGACACACGTCATCAAGGAGTTCTATCGGGTGTGTCCAAATTAATTTCTAAGCATATGGTACGTTCCATGCAGACCGTGCATCTATCTTGCATCAAGATTAGCACTATCTTCAAATAGACCAAACTGAGCTTTCACTTGAGCCTTTTACCAAGGAGTACCATCGGGTGCGTCCAAAATGGTTTCTTAGCCTATGCTGCATAATATGCAAACCTTGCACCTATCTTGCACCGAAACTAACAATGTCTCCAAATGGACCGAAGCGAGATTCCATATGACACACGTCATCAAGGAGTTCCATCGGGTGCATCCTTGATTTCCAAGCATATGGTATGTTCCATGCAAACCATGCACCTACCTTGCATAAGGATTAGCACTATCTCCAAACTGACCGAACCAAGCTTCCACTTGAGCCTCTTCACCCAAGAGTACCAACTTGTGCGTCCAAAATAGTTTCTTAGACTATGGTGCATTAGGCGCAAACTGTGCACCTATCTTGCACTAATACTTACAATGTCTACAAACGGACCGAAGCAAGATTCCATATGACACACGTCAACTAGGAGTTCCATTGGGTGCGTCTAAATTGATTTCTAAGCATATGGTGTTCCTTGCAAATCATGCACCTATCTTGCATCAGATTAGCACCATCTCCAAATAGATCAAACCGAGCTTCCACTTGAGCCTCTTCACCGAAGTACAATCAGGTTCTTCCAAAATGGTTTCTTAGACTATGGTGCATTAGGCACAAACCATGCACATATTTTGCACCAAAATTAACACTATTTCTAAACAGACCAAAGTGATATTCCATATAACACACGTCATCAAGGAGTTCCATCGGGTGCATCCAAATTGATTTCCAAGCATATGGTATGTTCCATGCAAACCGTGCACCTATCTTGCATCAAGATTAGCACTATCTCCAAACAGACCGAACCCAGCTTCCACTTGAGCCTCTTCATCTAGGTGTACAAACAGGTGTGTCAAAAATAGTTTCTTAGACTATGGTGCATTACGCACAAACTATGCACCTATCTTGCACCAAAACTAACATTGTCTCCAAACAGACCGAAGCGAGATTCCATATGACACACGTCATCTAAGAGTTCCATTGGGTGCGTCCAAATTGATTTCTTAACATATGTTACGTTGCATGCAAACTGTGCAACTATCTTGCATCAAGATTAGAAGTATATCCGAACAGACCAAATCGAGCCTCCACTTGAGCCTCTTCAACTACGAGTACCATCGGGTGTGTCTAAAATGGTTTCTTAGCCTATGGTGCATTAGGCGTAAACCGTGCACGTATCTTCTACCAAAACTAACACTATCTCTAAACGAACCGAAACAAGATTCCATATGACACAAATCATAAAGGAGATATATCAGGTGCGTCCTAATTGATTTCTAAGCATACAGTATGTTCCATGCAAACCATGCATCTATCTTGCATCAAGATTAGCACTATCTCCAAACAGGCCAAACTGAGCATCCACTTGAGCCCCTTCACCTAGGAGTACCAACAAGTGCGTCCAAAATGGTTTCTTAAACTATGGTGTATTAGGTGCAAACTGTGCACCTATCTTGCACTGAAACTAACAATGTCTCCAAATGGACCGAAGCTAGATTCCAAATGACACACGTCATCAAGGAGTTCCATCGGGTGCATCCAAATTGATTTCCAATCATATGGTTTGTTCCAAGCAAATCGTGCACCTATCTTGTATCAAGACAAGCACTATCTCTAAACAGACCGAACCGAGCCTCTACTTGAGCTTCTTCACCAAGGAGTACCAACAGGTGCTTCCAAAATGGTTTCTTAGACTTTGGTGCATTAGGCGCAAACCGTGCACATATCTAGCACCGAAACTAAAACTATCTCTAAGCACACCAAAGCGAGATTCCATATGACACACGTCATCAAGGAGTTCTATCGGGTGTGTCCAAATTAATTTCTAAGCATATGGTACGTTCCATGCCGATCGTGCATCTATCTTGTATCAAGATTAGCACTATCTCCAAATAGACCAAACTGAGCTTTCACTTGAGCCTTTTACCTAGGAGTACCATCGGGTGCGTCCAAAATGGTTTCTTTGCCTATACTGCATTATGTGCAAACCTTGCACCTATCACGCACCGAAACTAACACTGTCTCCAAACAGACCAAAGCAAGATTTTGTATGACAAACGTCATCTAGGAGTTCCATCATGTGCGTCTAGATTGATTTCCAAGCATTTGGTATGTTCCATGCAAACCGTGCACCTATCTTTTATCAAGATTAGCACTATCTCCAAACAGACCGAACCGAGCATCCACTTGAGCCCCTTCACCTAGGAGTACCAACAAGTGCATCCAAAATGGTTTCTTAGACTATGGTGCATTAGGTGCAAACTGTGCACCTATCTTGCACCACAACTAACAATGTCTCCAAATGAACCAAAGCGAGATTCCATATGACACACGTCATCAAGGAGTTCCATCGGGTGCATCCAAATTGATTTCCAAGCATATGGTATGTTCCATGCAAACCATGCACCTACCTTGCATAAGGATTAGCACTATCTCCAAACTGACCGAACCAAGCTTCCACTTGAGCCACTTCACCCAAGAGTACCAAATAGTGTGTCCAAAATGGTTTCTTAGACTATGGAGCATTAGGCACAAACAATGCACCTATCTTGCACTAAAACTTACAATGTCTACAAACGGACCGAAGCAAGATTCCATATGACACACATCATCTAAGAGTTCTATTAGGTGCGTCCAAATTGATTTCTAAGCAAATGGTATGTTCCTTGCAAATCATGCACATATCTTGCATCAAGATTAGCACTATCTCCAAACAGATCAAACCGAGCTTCCACTAGAGCCTCTTCACCGAAGTACCAACAGATGCTTCCAAAATGGTTTCTTAGACTATGGTGCATTAGGCGCAAACCATGCACATATCTTGCACCGGAACTAACACTATTTCTAAAGAGACCAAAGTGAGATTCCATATGACACACGTCATCAAGGAGTTCCATGCGGTGCATCCAAATTAATTTTCAAGCATATGGTATGTTTCATGCAAACCGTGCACCTATCTTGCATCAAGATTAGCACTATCTCCAAACAGACCGAAGCAAGCTTCGACTTGAGTCTCTTCATCTAGGAGTACAAACAGGTGTGTCAAAAATGGTTTCTTAAACTATGGTGCATTAGGCACAAACTATGCACCTATCTTGCATCGAAACTAACATTGTCTCTAAACAGACCGAAGCGAGATTCCATATGACACACGTCATCTAGGAGTTCCATTGGGTGCGTCCAAATTGATTTCTTAACATATGATACGTTGCATGCAAACTGTGCAACTATCTTGCATCAAGATTAGCACTATATCCGAACAGACCAAATCGAGCCTCCACTTGAGCCTCTTCAACTACGAGTACCATCAGATGCGTCTAAAATGGTTTCTTAGCCTATGGTGCATTAGACGTAAACCGTGCACATATCTTCTACCAAAACTAACACTATCTCTAAACGAACCGAAGCAAGATTCCATATGACACACATCATCAAGGAGTTATATCAGGTGCGTCCTAATTGATTTCTGAACAAATCGTATGTTCCATGCAAACCGTGCATCTATCTTGCATCGAGATTAGAACTATCTCAAAACATACCAAACAGAGCTTTCACTTGAGCCCCTTGACCTAGGAGTACCATCGGGTGCGTCCAAAATGGTTTCTCATCCTATGGTGCATTAGGTGCAAACCGTGCACCTATCTTGCACCGAAACTAACACTGTCTCTAAACGGACCAAAGTTAGATTCCATATGACATATGTCATCTAGGAGTTCCATCTAGTGCATCCAAATTGATTTCTAAGCATATGGTATGTTCCATGCATATCGTGCACCTATCTTGCATCAAGATTAGCACTATCTATAAACAGACCGAGCCGAGCCTCCACTTGAGCCTCTTCACCTAGGAGTACCAACAGATGCTTCCAAAATGGTTTCTTTGACTTTGGTGCATTAGGCGCAAACCGTGCACATATCTTGCACCAAAACTAATACTGTCTCTAAGCACACCAAAGCTAGATTCCATATGACACATGTCATCAAGGAGTTCTATCGAGTATGTCCAAATTAATTTCTAAGCATATGGAACGTTCCAAGCAGACCGTGCATCTATCTTGCATCAAGATTAGCACTATCTCCAAATAGACCAAACTGAGCTTTCACTTGAGCCTTTTACCTAGGAGTACCATCGGGTGCGCTCAAAATGGTTACTTAGCCTATGCTGCATTATGTGCAAACCTAGCACCTATCTTGCACCGAAACTAACAGTCTCCAAATAGACCGAAGCAAGATTTCGTATGACATACGTCATCTAGGAGTTCCATCATGTGCGTCCAGATTAATTTCCAAGCATTTGGTATGTTCCATGCAAACCGTGCTCCTATCTTGCATCAAGATTAGCACTATCTCCAAACAGACCGAACCAAGCATCCACTTGGGCCCCTTCACCTAGGAGTACCAACAAGTGCGTCCAAAATGGTTTCTTAGACTATGGTGCATTAGGTGCAAACTGTGCACCTATCTTGCACCGAAACTAACAATGTCTCCAAATGGACCGAAGCAAGATTCCATATGACACATGTCATCAAGGAGGTCCATCGGGTGCATCCAAATTGATTTCCAAGCATATGGTATGTTCCATGTAAACCATGCACCTACCTTGGATAAGGATTAGCACAATCTCCAAACTGACCGAACCAAGCTTCCACTTGAGCCTCTTCATCCAAAAGTACCAAATAGTGCGTCCAAAATGGTTTCTTAGACTATGGTGCATTAGGCGCAAACTGTGCACCTATCTTGCACTAAAACTTACAATGTCTACCAACGGACCAAAGCAAGATTCCATATGACACACATCATCTAGGAGTTCTATTGGGTGCATCCAAATTGATATCTAAGCATATGGTATGTTCCTTGCAAATCATGCACCTATCTTGCATCAAGATTAGCACTATCTCCAAACAGATTAAACTGAGCTTCCACTTGAGCCTCTTCACCAAAGTACCAATAGGTGCTTCCAAAATGGTTTCTTAGACTATGGTGCATTAGGCGCAGACCATGCACATATCTTGCACCGAAACTAACACTATTTCTAAACAGACCAAAGCGAGATTCCATATGACACACGTCATCAAGGAGTTCCATCGGGTGCATCCAAATTGATTTCCAAGCATATGGTATGTTCCATGCAAACCGTGCACCTATCTTGCATCAAGATTTGCACTCTCTCCAAACAGACCGAACTGAGCTTCCACTTGAGCCTCTTCATCTAGGAGTACAAACAGGTGCGTCAAAAATGGTTTCGTAGACTATGGCGCATTTGTCACAAACTATGCACCTATCTTGCAACGAAACTAACATTGTCTCCAAATAGACAGAACCGAGATTTCATATGACACACGTCTTCTAGGAGTTCCATTGGGTGCGTCCAAATTGGTTTCATAACATATGGTACATTCCATGCGAACTGTGCAACTATCTTGCATCAAGATTAGCACTATATCCGAACAGACCAAATCGAGCCTCCACTTGAGCCTCTTCAACTACGAGTACCATCGGGTGCGTCTAAAATGGTTTCTTAGCCTATGGTGCATTAGGCGTAAACCATGCACATATGTTCTACCAAAACTAACACTGTCTCTAAATGAACCGAAGCAAGATTCCATATGACACACACATCATCAAGGAGTTATATCAGGTGCGTCCAAATTGATTTATGAGCATATTGTATGTTCTATGGAAACCGTGCATCTATCTTGCATCAAGATTAGCACTATCTCCAAACAGACCAAACCGAGCTTTCACTTGAGCCCCTTCACCTAGGAGTACCATCGGGTGCGTCCAAAATGGTTTCTTATCCTATGTGCATTAGGTACAAACCGTGCACCTATCTTGCACCGAAACTAACACTATCTCTAAACAGACTGAAGTGACATTCCATATGACACATGTCATCTAGGAGTTCCATCTGGTGCGTCCAAATTGATTTCTGAGCATATGGTGCACCTATCCTGCATCAAGATTAACACTATCTCTAAACAGACCGAACCGAGCCTCCACTTGAGCCTCTTCACCTAGGAGTACCAATAGGTGCTTCCAAAATGGTTTCTTAGACTTTGGTGCATTAGGCGCAAACCGTGCACATATCTTGCACCGAAACTAATACTATCTCTAAGCACACCAAAGCGAGATTCCATATGACACACGTCATCAAGGAGTTCCATCTGGTGTGTCCAAATTAATTTCTAAGCATATGGTACGTTCCATGCAGACCCTGCATCTATCTTGCATCAAGATTAGCACTATCTCCAAATAGACCAAATAGAGCTTTAACTTGAGCCTTTTACTTAGGAGTACCATCATGTGCGTCCAAAATGGTTTCTTAGCCTATGCTGCATTATGTGCAAACCTTGCACCTATCTTGCACCGAAACTAACACTGTCTCCAAACAGACCAAAGCAAGATTTTGTATCACACACGTCATCTAGGAGTTCCATCATGTGCGTTCAGATTGATTTCCAAGCATTTGGTACGCTCCATGCAAACCGTGCACCTATCTTGCATCAAGATTAGCACTATCTCCAAACAGACCGAACCGAGCATCCACTTGAGCCCCTTCACCTAGGAGTACCAACAAGTGTGTCCAAAATGGTTTCTTAGACTATGGTGCATTAGGTGCAAACTGTGCACCTATCATGCACCGAAGCTAACAATGTCTCCAAATGGACCAAAGCAAGATTACATATGACACACGTCATTAAGGAGTTCCATCGGGTGCATCCAAATTGATTTCTATGCATATGGTATATTCCATGCAAACCATGCACCTAGGTTGCAGAAGGTTTAGCACTATCTCCAAACTGACCGAACCAAGCTTCCACTTGAGCCTCTTCACCCAGGAGTACCAAATAGTGCGTCCAAAATGGTTTCTTAGACTACGGTGCATTAGGCGCAATCTGTGCACCTATCTTGCACTAAAACTTACAATGTCTACAAACAGACCGAAGCAAGATTCCATATGACACACGTCATCTAGGAGTTCCATTGGGTGCGTCCAAATTGATTTCTAAGCATATGGTATGTTCTTTGCAAATCATGCACCTATCTTGCATCAGATTAGCACTATCTCCAAATAGATCAAACTGAGCTTCCACTTGAGCCTCTTCACCGAAGTACCAACAGGTGCTTTCAAAATGGTTTCTTAGACTATGGTGCATTAGGCGCAAACCGTGCACATATCTTGCACCGAAACTAACACTGTTTCTAAACAGACCAAAGCGAGATTCCACATGACACACATCATCAAGGAGTTCCGTCGGGTGCATCCAAATTGATTTCCAAACATATGGTATGTTCCATGGAAACCATGCACCTATCTTGCATCAAGATTAGCACTATCTCCAAACAGACCAAACCGAGCTTCCACTTGAGCCTCTTCATCTTGGAGTACAAATATGTGTGTCAAAAATGGTTTCTTAGACTATGGTGCATTAGGCACAAACTATGCACCTATCTTGCACCGAAACTAACATTGTCTCCAAACAAACCGAAGCAAGATTCCATATGACACACGTCATCTAGGAGTTCCATTGGGTGCGTCCAAATTGATTTCTTAACATATGGTACGCTGCATGCAAACTGTGCAACTATCTTGCATCTAGATTAGCACTATATCCGAAGAGACCAAATAGAGCCTCCACTTGAGCCTCTTCAACTACGAGTACCATCGGGTGCGTCTAAAATGGTTTCTTAGCCTATGGAGCATTAGGCGTAAACCGTGCACATATCTTCTACCAAAACTAACACTGTCTCTAAACGAACCGAAGCAAGATTCCATATGACACACATCATCAAGGAGTTATATCAGGTGTGTCCTAATTGATTTCTGAGCATATCGTATGTTCCATGCAAACCGTGCATCTATCTTGCAACAAGATTAGCACTATCTCCAAACAGACCAAACCGAGCTTTCACTTGAGCCCCTTGACCTAGAAGGACCATCGGGTGTGTCCAAAAATGGTTTCTTATCCTATGGTGCATTAGGTGCAAACTGTGCACCTATCTTGCACCGAAACTAACACTGTCTCTAAACGGACCAAAGTGAGATTCCATATGACATATGTCATCTAGGAGTTCCATCTGGTGCGTCCAAATTGATTTCTAAGCATATGGTATGTTCCATGCAAATCGTGCACATATCTTGCATCAAGATTAGCACTATCTCCAAACAGACCGAACCGAGCATCCACTTGAGCCCCTTCAAGTAGGAGTACCAACAAGTGCCTCCAAAATGGTTTCCTAGGCTCTGGTGCATTAGGTGCAAACTGTGCACCTATCTTGCACCGAAACTAAGAATGTCTCCGAATGGACCAAAGCGAGATTCCATATGACACAAGTCGTCAAGGAGTTCCATCGGGTGCATCCAAATTGATTTCCAAGCATATGGTATGTTCCATGCAAACCATGCACCTACCTTGCATAAGGATTAGCACTATCTCCAAACTAACCGAACCAAGCTTCCACTTGAGCCTCTTCACCCAAGAGTACCAAATAGTGCGTACAAAATGGTTTCTTAGACTATAGTGCATTTGGCGCAAACTGTGCACCTATCTTGCACTAAACCTTACAATGTCTACAAACTTACAGAAGCAAGATTACATATGACACACGTCATCTTGGAGTTCTATTGGGTGCGTCCAAATTGATTTCAAGCATATGGTATGTTCCTTGCAAATCATGCACCTATCTTGCATCAAGGTTAGCACTATCTCCAAACAGACCGAACCGAGCTTCCACTTGAGCCTCTTCATCTAGGAGTACAAACAGGTGTGTCAAAAATGGTTTCTTAGACTATGGTGCATTAGGCACAAACTATGCACCTATCTTGCCCCGAAACTATCATTGTCTCCAAACAAACCGAAGCGAGATTCCATATGACACACATCATCTAGGAGTTCCATTGGGTTCGTCCAAATTGATTTCTTAACATATAGTACATTGCATGCAAACTGTGCAACTATCTTGCATCAAGATTAGCACTATATCTGAACAGACCAAATCGAGCCTCCACTTGAGTCTCTTCCACTACGAGTACCATCGGGTGCGTCTTAAATGGTTTCTTAGCCTATGGTGCATTAGGCGTAAACCCTTCACATATCTTCTACCAAAACTAACACTATCTCTAAACGAACCGAAGCAAGATTCCATATGACACGAATCATCAAGGAGTTATATCAGGTGCGTCCTAATTGATTTCTAAGCATATCGTATGTTCCATGCAAACCATGCATCTATCTTGCATCAAGATTAGCACAATCCCCAAATAGACCAAATCGAGCTTTCACTTGAGCCTTTTACCTAGGAGTACCATCGGGTGCGTCCAAAATGGTTTCTTAGCCTATGCTGCATTATGTGCAAACCTTGCACCTATCTTGCACCGAAACTAACACTGTCTCCAAACAGACCAAAGCAAGATTTTGTATGACACACGTCAACTAGGAGTTCCATCATGTGCGTCCAGATTGATTTCCAAGCATTTGGTATATTCCATGCAAACCGTGCACATATCTTGCATCAAGATTAGCACTATCTCCAAACAGACCGAACCGAGCATCCAGTTGAGCCCCTTCACCAAGGAGTACCAACAAGTGCGTCCAAAATGGTTTCTTAGACTATGGTGCATTAGGCACAAACTATGCACCTATCTTGCACCGAAACTAACATTGTCTCCAAACAGACCGAAGCGAGATTCCATACGACACACGTCATCTAAGAGTTCCATTGGGTGCGTCCAAATTGATTTCTTAACATATAGTACGCTGCATGCAAACTGTGCAACTATCTTGCATCAAGATTAGCACTATATGCGAATAGACGAAATCGAGCCTCCACTTGAGCCTGTTCAACTACGAGTACCATTGGGTGCTTTTAAAATGGTTTCTTAGCCTATGGTGCATTAGGCGTAAACCGTGCACATATCTTAATGCGATCCCGCTAGGGTTTTTGGCCTGATCTTTCGATGAGAGGCGCTGGATAACTCGATTAGTGGATGGAGATGACGTTCACGGCCCGACTACAGCCCTCAAGACCGCGCCTTAGCAACCGATACACCACGTCCAACAGCCGTCACGATCTTGTGGAGCGCGACAACCAGCCCCTAGGGCTCCCGTCCTGCAAGCAATCGAAGAACTAGCAAGAACGAGGAAACAAGCACTGAATTTGCAAGATGAATTAAAGGTTTCAAACTGAATCTGAATCAACAATGGGTTTCCGAAGACAAGGAGACGGGCGGCTGATCCTGCACGCGCGCCTACAAGCAAGTAGCGAAGGCTAAACTTGATCTAAACAAAACCCAGTTGTTCATGGCGGCTCTAGATGTAAATAAATAGAGGGGAGGATGACCAAAGGGGTGCTAGAGTCGTCCTCCAACCCTAGGACGCGTCCCTAATGGACTCAACTTGATACATGGGCCATTGGTCCAAAATAGGGTGACACAGCACCAAAACAGAAAAAGGTGTCGGCACGAAAACAAGGACTGCGCCCGACTCATAAGCTGCATAGATATGTGGTTGGACCCATTGGAAAGTAGACTTCATGAGCTTTCTAACAAGTATAGGAACGTCCCAGTTGGAGTCCATATGACGCCGTGGTGATCCATACAAGTTAGAGTTATTTTCCAGTCCGAATCCAACTCCCAAAACGTGTTGGGTTTGGACTCTTTGTTTCCTTGCTTTAGAAGCGACGTGGTAACTTGATAGAGGATGTTGTGGAGGCTTGGACCTGATCTCCAATCACCTTTGTTAAGTTATCACTATTCCCATATGCAATCAGCCCTTGAAGTTGGTGTTGCCTCAAATTCTGAATGCAGTTGAACCTTCCCTTGCTGATCTTGTCCATTATTCCTGAGCAACACGAAAGTGCACGTGTCTCCATTGTCTAAATATGATTGACAAGAGTTTAAAACTGAACTTACTTGAAGGTTGAGTTGACGGGCACGAGCACGAGTACGAGGACCAGCTATAGGTTGTGTCGGAGAGGATGTAGGACCAGCTATAGGTTGTGCCGGAGAGGATGTAGGATATGTATCGCTGGTGGATGTAGGATATGTATCGCTGGTGTTGATGTCCTCATCATATCTTCTACCAAAACTAACACTGTCTCTAAACGAACCGAAGCAAGATTCCATATGACACACATCATTAAGGAGTTATATCAGGTGCGTCCTAATTGATTTCTGAGCATATCGTATGTTCCATGCAAACCGTGCATCTATCTTGCATCAAGATTAGCACTATCTCCAAACAGACCAAACCAAGCTTGCACTTGAGCCCCTTGACCTAGGAGGACCATCGGGTGTGTCCAAAATGGTTTCTTATCCTATGGTGCATTAGGTGCAAAATGTGCACCTATCTTGCACCGAAACTAACACTGTATCTAAACGGACCAAAGTGAGATTCCATATGACATATGTCATCTAGGAGTTGCATCTGGTGCGTCCAAATTGATTTCTAAGCATATGGTATGTTCCATGCAAATCGTGCACCTATCTTGCATCAAGATTAGCACGATCTCCAAACAGACCGAACCGAGCATCCACTTGAGCCCCTTCACCTAGGAGTACCAACAAGTGCCTCCAAAATGATTTCTTAGGCTATGGTGCATTAGGTGCTAACTGTGCACCTATCTTGCACCGAAACTAACAATGTCTCCAAATGGACCAAAGCGAGACTCCATATGACACACGTCGTCAAGGAGTTCCATCGGGTGCATCCAAATTGATTTCCAAGCATATGGTATGTTCCATGCAAACCGTGCACCTACCTTGCATAAGGATTAGCACTATCTCCAAACTGACCGAACCAAGCTTCCACTTGAGCCTCTTTACCCAAGAGTACCAAATAGTGTGTCCAAAATGGTTCCTTAGACTATAGTGCATTTGGCGCAAACTGTGCACCTATCTTGCACTAAAACTTACAATGTCTACAAACAGACAGAAGCAAGATTACATATGACACACGTCATCTAGGAGTTCTATTGGGTGCATCCAAATTGATTTCAAGCATATGGTATGTTCCTTGCAAATCATGCACCTATCTTGCATCAAGGTTAGCACTATCTCCAAACAGATCAAACTGAGCTTCCACTTGAGCCTCTTCACCGAAGTACCAACAGGTGCTTCCAAAATGGTTTCTTAGACTATGGTGCATTAGGCGCAAACTATGCACATATCTTGCACCAAAACTAACACTATTTCTAAACAGACCAAAGCGAGATTCCATATGACACACGTCATCAAGGAGTTCCATCGGGTGCATCTCATTGATTTCCAAGCATATGGTATGTTCCATGCAAACCGTGCACCTATCTTGCATCAAGATTAGCACTATCTCCAAACAGTCCGAACCGAGCTTCCACTTGAGCCTCTTCATCTAGGAGTACAAACAGGTGTGTCAAAAATGGTTTCTTAGACTATGGTGCATTAGGCACAAACTATGCACCTATCTTGCCCCGAAACTAACATTATCTCCAAACAAACCGAAGCGAGATTCCATATGACACACATCATCTAGGAGTTCTATTGGGTTCGTCGAAATTGATTTCTTAACATATAGTACGTTGCATGCAAACTGTGCAACTATCTTGCATCAAGATTAGCACTATATCCGAACAGACCAAATCGAGCCGCCACTTGAGTCTCTTCAACTACAAGTACCATCGGGTGCGTCTAAAATGGTTTCTTAGCCTATGGTGCAATAGGCGTAAACCGTGCACATATCTTCTACCAAAACTAACACTATCTCTAAACGAACCGAAGCAAGATACCATATGACACAAATCATCAAGGAGTTATATCAGGTGCGTCCAAATTGATTTCTAAACATATCGTATGTTCCATGCAAAACATGCATCTATCTTGCATCAAGATTAGCACTATCTCCAAATAGACCAAATCGAGCTTTCACTTGAGCCTTTTACCTAGGAGTACCATCAGGGTGTGTCCAAAATGGTTTCTTAGCCTATGCTGCATTATGTGCAAACCTTGCACCTATCTTGCACCGAAACTAACACTGTTTCCAAACACACCAAAGCAAGATTTTGTATGACACACGTCATCTAGGAGTTCCATCATGTGCGTCCAGATTGATTTCCAAGCATTTGGTATGTTCCATGCAAACAGTGCACCTATCTTGCATCAAGATTAGCACTATCTCCATATAGACCGAACCGAGCATCCAGTTTAGCCCCTTCACCTAGGAGTACCAACAAGTGCGTCCAAAATGGTTTCTTAGACTATGGTGCATTAGGCACAAACAATGCACCTATCTTGGACCGAAACTAACATTGTCTCCAAACAGACCGAAGCGAGATTCCATATGACACACGTCATCTAGGAGTTCCATTGGGTGCATCCAAATTGATTTCTTTACATATGGTACGTTGCATGCAAACTGTGCAACTATATTGCATCAAGATTAGCACTATATCCGAACATACCAAATCGAGCCTCCACTTGAGCCTCTTCAACTACGAGTACCATAGGGTGTGTCTAAAATGGTTCCTTAGCCTATGGTGCATTAGGCGTAAACCGTGCACATATCTTCTACCAAAACTAACAGTCTCTAAATGAACCGAAGCAAGATTCCATATGACACACATCATCAAGGAGTTATATCAGGTGCGTCCTAATTGATTTCTGAGCATATCGTATGTTCCATGCAAACCGTGAATCTATATTGCATCAAGATTAGCACTATCTCCAAACAGACCAAACCGAGCTTTCACTTGAGCCCCTTGACCTAGGAGTACCATCGGGTGCCTCCAAAATGGTTTCTTATCCTATGGTGCATTAGGTCCAAACTGTGCACCTATCTTGCACCGAAACTAACACTATCTCTAAACGGACCGAAGTGAGATTCCATATGACATATATCATCTAGGAGTTCCATCTGGTGCGTCCAAATTGATTTCTGAGCATATGGTGTGTTCCATGCAAATCGTGCACCTATCTTGCATCAAGATTAGCACTATCTCTAATCAGACTGAACCCAGCCTCCACTTGAGCCTCTTCACCTAGGAGTACCAACAGGTGCTTCCAAAATGGTTTCGTAGACTTTGGTGCATTAGGCGCAAACCATGCACATTTCTTGCACCGAAACTAATACTGTATCTAAGCACACCAAAGCGAGATTCCATATGACACACGTCATCAAGGAGTTCTATCAGGTGTGTCCAAATTAATTTCTAAGCATATGGTACGTTCCATGCAGACTGTGCATCTATCTTGCATCAAGATTAGCACTATCTCCAAATAGACCAAACCGAGCTTTCAATTGAGCCTTTTACCTAGGAGTACCATCGGGTGCGTCCAAAATGGTTTCTTAGCCTATGCTGCATTATGTGCAAACCTTGCACCTATCTTGCACCGAAACTAACACTGTCTCCAAACAGACCAGAGCAAGATTTTGTATGACACACGTCATCTAGGAGTTCCATCATGTGCGTCGAGATTGATTTCCAAGCATTTGGTATGTTCTATGCAAACCATTCACCTATCTTGTATTAAAATTAACACTATCTCCAAATAGACCGAACCGAGCATCCACTTGAGCCCCTTCACCTAGGAGTACCAACAGTGTGTCCAAAATGGTTTCTTAGACTATGGTGCATTAGGTGCAAACTATGCACCTATCTTGCACTGAAACTAACAATATCTCCAAATGGACCGAAGCGAGATTCCATATGACACACGTCATTAAGGAGTTCCATCGGGTGCATCTAAATTGATTTCGAAGCATATGGTATGTTCCATGCAAACCGTGCACCTATCTTGCATCAAGATTAGCACTATCTCCAAATAGACCGAACCAAGCTTCCACTTGAGCCTCTTCATCTAGGAGTACAAATAAAAATGGTTTCTTAGACTATGGTGCATTAGGCACAAACTATGCACCTATCTTGCACCGAAACTAACATTGTCTCCAAATAGACCGAAGCGAGATTCCATATGACACACATCATCTAGGAGTTCTATTGGTTGCGTCCAAATTGATTTCAAGCATATGGTATGTTCCTTGCAAATCATGCACCTATCTTGCATCAAGATTAGCACTATCTCCAAACAGATCAAACCAAGCTTCCACTTGAGCCTCTTCACCGAAGTACCAACAGGTGCTTCCAAAATGGTTTCTTAGACTATGGTGCATTAGGCGCAAACCCTGCACATATCTTGCACCGAAACTAACACTATTTCTAAACAGACCAAAGCAAGATTCCATATGATACACATCATCAAGGAGTTATATCATGTGCATCCACATTGATTTCCAAGCATATGGTATGTTCCATGCAAACCGTGCATCTATCTTGCATCAAGATTAGCACTATCTCCAAACAGACCGAACCGAGCTTCCACTTGAGCCTCTTGATCTAGGAGTACAAACAGGTGTGTCAAAATGGTTTCTTAGACTATGGTGCATTAGGCACAAACTATGCAACTATCTTGCACCGAAACTAACATTGTCTCCAAACAGACCGAAGCGAGATTCCATATGACACACGTCATCTAGGAGTTCCATTAGGTGCGTCCAAATTGATTTCTTAACATATGGTACGTTGCATGCAAACTGTACAACTATCTTGCATCAAGATTAGCACTATATCCGAACAGACCAAATCGAGCCTCCACTTGAGCCTCTTCAACTATGAGTACCATCGGGTGCGTCTAAAATGGTTTCTTAGCCTATGGTGCATTTGGCGTAAACTGTGCATATATCTTTTACCAAAACTAACACTCTCTCTAAACAAACCGAAGCAATATTACATATGATACACATCATCAAAGAGTTATATCAGGTGCGGCCTAATTGATTTCTATGCATATCGTATGTTCCATGCAAACCGTGCATCTATCTTGCATCAAGATTAGCACTATCTCCAAACAGACCAAACCGAGCTTCCACTTAAGCCTCTTCATCTAGGAGTACAAATAGGTGTGTCAAAAATGGTTTCTTAGACTATGGTGCATTAGGCACAAACTATGCACCAATCTTGCACCGAAACTAACATTGTCTCCAAACAGACCGAAGCGAGATTGCATATGACACACATCATCTAGGAGTTCCATTGGGTGCATCCAAATTGATTTCTTAACATATGGTATGTTGCATGCAAACTGTGCAACTATATTGCATCAAGATTAGCACTATATCCGAACATACCAAATCGAGCCTCCACTTGAGCCTCTTCAACTACGAGTACCATAGGGTGCGTCTAAAATGGTTTCTTAACCTATGGTGCATTAGGCGTAAACCGTGCACATATCTTCTACCAAAACTAACAGTCTCTAAATGAACCGAAGCAAGATACCATATGACACAAATCATCAAGGAGTTATATCAGGTGCGTCCAAATTGATTTCTAAACATATCGTATGTTCCATGCAAAACATGCATCTATCTTGCATCAAGATTAGCACTATCTCCAAATAGACCAAATCGAGCTTTCACTTGAGCCTTTTACCTAGGAGTACCATCGGGTGTGTCCAAAATGGTTTCTTAGCCTATGCTGCATTATGTGCAAACCTTGCACCTATCTTGCACCGAAACTAACACTGTTTCCAAACACACCAAAGCAAGATTTTGTATGACACACGTCATCTAGGAGTTCCATCATGTGCGTCCAGATTGATTTCCAAGCATTTGGTATGTTCCATGCAAACAGTGCACCTATCTTGCATCAAGATTAGCACTATCTCCATATAGACCGAACCGAGCATCCAGTTTAGCCCCTTCACCTAGGAGTACCAACAAGTGCGTCCAAAATGGTTTCTTAGACTATGGTGCATTAGGCACAAACAATGCACCTATCTTGGACCGAAACTAACATTGTCTCCAAACAGACCGAAGCGAGATTCCATATGACACACGTCATCTAGGAGTTCCATTGGGTGCATCCAAATTGATTTCTTTACATATGGTACGTTGCATGCAAACTGTGCAACTATATTGCATCAAGATTAGCACTATATCCGAACATACCAAATCGAGCCTCCACTTGAGCCTCTTCAACTACGAGTACCATAGGGTGTGTCTAAAATGGTTCCTTAGCCTATGGTGCATTAGGCGTAAACCGTGCACATATCTTCTACCAAAACTAACAGTCTCTAAATGAACCGAAGCAAGATTCCATATGACACACATCATCAAGGAGTTATATCAGGTGCGTCCTAATTGATTTCTGAGCATATCGTATGTTCCATGCAAACCGTGAATCTATATTGCATCAAGATTAGCACTATCTCCAAACAGACCAAACCGAGCTTTCACTTGAGCCCCTTGACCTAGGAGTACCATCGGGTGCCTCCAAAATGGTTTCTTATCCTATGGTGCATTAGGTCCAAACTGTGCACCTATCTTGCACCGAAACTAACACTATCTCTAAACGGACCGAAGTGAGATTCCATATGACATATATCATCTAGGAGTTCCATCTGGTGCGTCCAAATTGATTTCTGAGCATATGGTGTGTTCCATGCAAATCGTGCACTTATCTTGCATCAAGATTAGCACTATCTCTAATCAGACTGAACCCAGCCTCCACTTGAGCCTCTTCACCTAGGAGTACCAACAGGTGCTTCCAAAATGGTTTCGTAGACTTTGGTGCATTAGGCGCAAACCATGCACATTTCTTGCACCGAAACTAATACTGTATCTAAGCACACCAAAGCGAGATTCCATATGACACACGTCATCAAGGAGTTCTATCAGGTGTGTCCAAATTAATTTCTAAGCATATGGTACGTTCCATGCAGACTGTGCATCTATCTTGCATCAAGATTAGCACTATCTCCAAATAGACCAAACCGAGCTTTCAATTGAGCCTTTTACCTAGGAGTACCATCGGGTGCGTCCAAAATGGTTTCTTAGCCTATGCTGCATTCTGTGCAAACCTTGCACCTATCTTGCACCGAAACTAACACTGTCTCCAAACAGACCAGAGCAAGATTTTGTATGACACACGTCATCTAGGAGTTCCATCATGTGCGTCGAGATTGATTTCCAAGCATTTGGTATGTTCTATGCAAACCATTCACCTATATCGTA
Source organism: Sorghum bicolor (assembly GCF_000003195.3). Lineage (NCBI taxonomy): Eukaryota > Viridiplantae > Streptophyta > Magnoliopsida > Poales > Poaceae > Sorghum > Sorghum bicolor. Next base: position 20,907,373 of record NC_012875.2, on the reverse strand, counting down.
TTAAAATTAACACTATCTCCAAATAGACCGAACCGAGCATCCACTTGAGCCCCTTCACCTAGGAGTACCAACAGTGCGTCCAAAATGGTTTCTTAGACTATGGTGCATTAGGTGCAAACTATGCACCTATCTTGCACTGAAACTAACAATATCTCCAAATGGACTGAAGCGAGATTCCATATGACACACGTCATTAAGGAGTTCCATCGGGTGCATCTAAATTGATTTCGAAGCATATGGTATGTTCCATGCAAACCGTGCACCTATCTTGCATCAAGATTAACACTATCTCCAAATAGACCGAACCAAGCTTCCACTTGAGCCTCTTCATCTAGGAGTACAAATAAAAATGGTTTCTTAGACTATGGTGCATTAGGCACAAACTATGCACCTATCTTGCACCGAAACTAACATTGTCTCCAAATAGACCGAAGCGAGATTCCATATGACACACGTCATCTAGGAGTTCTATTGGGTGCGTCCAAATTGATTTCAAGCATATGGTATGTTCCTTGCAAATCATGCACCTATCTTGCATCAAGATTAGCACTATCTCCAAACAGATCAAACCAAGCTTCCACTTGAGCCTCTTCACCGAAGTACCAACAGGTGCTTCCAAAATGGTTTCTTAGACTATGGTGCATTAGGCGCAAACCCTGCACATATCTTGCACCGAAACTAACACTATTTCTAAACAGACCAAAGCAAGATTCCATATGATACACATCATCAAGGAGTTATATCACGTGCATCCACATTGATTTCCAAGCATATGGTATGTTCCATGCAAACCGTGCATCTATCTTGCATCAAGATTAGCACTATCTCCAAACAGACCGAACCGAGCTTCCACTTGAGCCTCTTGATCTAGGAGTACAAACAGGTGTGTCCAAATGGTTTCTTAGACTATGGTGCATTAGGCACAAACTATGCAACTATCTTGCACCGAAACTAACATTGTCTCCAAACAGACCGAAGCGAGATTCCATATGACACACGTCATCTAGGAGTTCCATTGGGTGCGTCCAAATTGATTTCTTAACATATGGTACATTGCATGCAAACTGTGCAACTATCTTGCATCAAGATTAGCACTATATCCGAACAGACCAAATCGAGCCTCCACTTGAGCCTCTTCAACTATGAGTACCATCGGGTGCGTCTAAAATGGTTTCTTAGCCTATGGTGCATTTGGCGTAAACTGTGCATATATCTTCTACCAAAACTAACACTCTCTCTAAACAAACCGAAGCAATATTACATATGATACACATCATCAAAGAGTTATATCAGGTGCGACCTAATTGATTTCTGAGCATATCGTATGTTCCATGCAAACCGTGCATCTATCTTGCATCAAGATTAGCACTATCTCCAAACAGATCAAACCGAGCTTCCACTTAAGCCTCTTCATTTAGGAGTACAAATAGGTGTGTCAAGAATTGTTTCTTAGACTATGGAGCATTAGGCACAAACTATGCACCAATCTTGCACCGAAACTAACATTGTCTCCAAACAGACCGAAGCGAGATTGCATATGACACACGTCATCTAGGAGTTCCATTGGGTGCATCCAAATTGATTTCTTAACATATGGTATGTTGCATGCAAACTGTGCAACTATATTGCATCAAGATTAGCACTATATCCGAACATACCAAATCGAGCCTCCACTTGAGCCTCTTCAACTACGAGTACCATAGGGTGCGTCTAAAATGGTTTCTTAGCCTATGGTGCATTAGGCGTAAACCGTGCACATATCTTCTACCAAAACTAACAGTCTCTAAATGAACTGAAGCAAGATTCCATATGACACACATCATCAAGGAGTTATATTAGGTGCGTCCTAATTGATTTCTGAGCATATCGTATGTTCCAAGCAAACCGTGAATCTATATTGCATCAAGATTAGCACTATCTCCAAACAGACCAAACCGAGCTTTCACTTGAGCCCCTTGACCTAGGAGTACCATCGGGTGCCTCCAAAATGGTTTCTTATCCTATAGTGCATTAGGTCCAAACTGTGCACCTATCTTGCACCGAAACTAACACTATCTCTAAACGGACCGAAGTGAGATTCCATATGACAACTGTCATCTAGGAGTTCCATCTGGTGCGTCCAAATTGATTTCTGAGCATATGGTGTGTTCCATGCAAATCGTGCACTTATCTTGCATCAAGATTAGCACTATCTCTAATCAGACTGAACCCAGCTTCCACTTGAGCCTCTACACAAAGGAGTACCAACAGGTGCTTCCAAAATGGTTTCGTAGACTTTGGTGCATTAGGCGCAAACCATGCACATTTCTTGCACCGAAACTAATACTGTATCTAAGCACACCAAAGCGAGATTCCATATGACACACGTCATCAAGGAGTTCTATCAGGTGTGTCCAAATTAATTTCTAAGCATATGGTACGTTCCATGCAGACTGTGCATCTATCTTGCATCAAGATTAGCAATATCTCCAAATAGACCAAACCGAGCTTTCAATTGAGCCTTTTACCTAGGAGTACCATCGGGTGCGTCCAAAATGGTTTCTTAGCCTATGCTGCATTCTGTGCAAACCTTGCACCTATCTTGCACCGAAACTAACACTGTCTCCAAACAGACCAGAGCAAGATTTTGTATGACACACGTCATCTAGGAGTTCCATCATGTGCGTCGAGATTGATTTCCAAGCATTTGGTATGTTCTATGCAAACCATTCACCTATATCGTATTAAAATTAACACTATCTCCAAATAGACCGAACCGAGCATCCACTTGAGCCCCTTCACCTAGGAGTACCAACAGTGCGTCCAAAATGGTTTCTTAGACTATGGTGCATTAGGTGCAAACTATGCACCTATCTTGCACTGAAACTAACAATATCTCCAAATGGACTGAAGCGAGATTCCATATGACACACGTCATTAAGGAGTTCCATCGGGTGCATCTAAATTGATTTCGAAGCATATGGTATGTTCCATGCAAACCGTGCACCTATCTTGCATCAAGATTAACACTATCTCCAAATAGACCGAACCAAGCTTCCACTTGAGCCTCTTCATCTAGGAGTACAAATAAAAATGGTTTCTTAGACTATGGTGCATTAGGCACAAACTATGCACCTATCTTGCACCGAAACTAACATTGTCTCCAAATAGACCGAAGCGAGATTCCATATGACACACGTCATCTAGGAGTTCTATTGGGTGCGTCCAAATTGATTTCAAGCATATGGTATGTTCCTTGCAAATCATGCACCTATCTTGCATCAAGATTAGCACTATCTCCAAACAGATCAAACCAAGCTTCCACTTGAGCCTCTTCACCGAAGTACCAACAGGTGCTTCCAAAATGGTTTCTTAGACTATGGTGCATTAGGCGCAAACCCTGCACATATCTTGCACCGAAACTAACACTATTTCTAAACAGACCAAAGCAAGATTCCATATGATACACATCATCAAGGAGTTATATCACGTGCATCCACATTGATTTCCAAGCATATGGTATGTTCCATGCAAACCGTGCATCTATCTTGCATCAAGATTAGCACTATCTCCAAACAGACCGAACCGAGCTTCCACTTGAGCCTCTTGATCTAGGAGTACAAACAGGTGTGTCCAAATGGTTTCTTAGACTATGGTGCATTAGGCACAAACTATGCAACTATCTTGCACCGAAACTAACATTGTCTCCAAACAGACCGAAGCAAGATTCCATATGACACACGTCATCTAGGAGTTCCATTGGGTGCGTCCAAATTGATTTCTTAACATATGGTACATTGCATGCAAACTGTGCAACTATCTTGCATCAAGATTAGCACTATATCCGAACAGACCAAATCGAGCCTCCACTTGAGCCTCTTCAACTATGAGTACCATCGGGTGCGTCTAAAATGGTTTCTTAGCCTATGGTGCATTTGGCGTAAACTGTGCATATATCTTCTACCAAAACTAACACTCTCTCTAAACAAACCGAAGCAATATTACATATGATACACATCATCAAAGAGTTATATCAGGTGCGACCTAATTGATTTCTGAGCATATCGTATGTTCCATGCAAACCGTGCATCTATCTTGCATCAAGATTAGCACTATCTCCAAACAGATCAAACCGAGCTTCCACTTAAGCCTCTTCATTTAGGAGTACAAATAGGTGTGTCAAGAATTGTTTCTTAGACTATGGAGCATTAGGCACAAACTATGCACCAATCTTGCACCGAAACTAACATTGTCTCCAAACAGACCGAAGCGAGATTGCATATGACACACGTCATCTAGGAGTTCCATTGGGTGCATCCAAATTGATTTCTTAACATATGGTATGTTGCATGCAAACTGTGCAACTATATTGCATCAAGATTAGCACTATATCCGAACATACCAAATCGAGCCTCCACTTGAGCCTCTTCAACTACGAGTACCATAGGGTGCGTCTAAAATGGTTTCTTAGCCTATGGTGCATTAGGCGTAAACCGTGCACATATCTTCTACCAAAACTAACAGTCTCTAAATGAACCGAAGCAAGATTCCATATGACACACATCATCAAGGAGTTATATCAGGTGCGTCCTAATTGATTTCTGAGCATATCGTATGTTCCATGCAAACCGTGAATCTATATTGCATCAAGATTAGCACTATCTCCAAACAGACCAAACCGAGCTTTCACTTGAGCCCATTGACCTAGGAGTACCATCGGGTGCCTCCAAAATGGTTTCTTATCCTATGGTGCATTAGGTCCAAACTGTGCACCTATCTTGCACCGAAACTAACACTATCTCTAAACGGACCGAAGTGAGATTCCATATGACAACTGTCATCTAGGAGTTCCATCTGGTGCGTCCAAATTGATTTCTGAGCATATGGTGTGTTCCATGCAAATCGTGCACTTATCTTGCATCAAGATTAGCACTATCTCTAATCAGACTGAACCCAGCTTCCACTTGAGCCTCTACACAAAGGAGTACCAACAGGTGCTTCCAAAATGGTTTCGTAGACTTTGGTGCATTAGGCGCAAACCATGCACATTTCTTGCACCGAAACTAATACTGTATCTAAGCACACCAAAGCGAGATTCCATATGACACACGTCATCAAGGAGATCTATCAGGTGTGTCCAAATTAATTTCTAAGCATATGGTACGTTCCATGCAGACTGTGCACCTATCTTGCATCAAGATTAGCACTATCTCCAAATAGACCAAACCGAGCTTTCAATTGAGCCTTTTACCTAGGAGTACCATCGGGTGCGTCCAAAATGGTTTCTTAGCCTATGCTGCATTATGTGCAAACCTTGCACCTATCTTGCACCGAAGCTAACACTGTCTCCAAACAGACCAGAGCAAGATTTTGTATGACACACGTCATCTAGGAGTTCCATCATGTGCGTCGAGATTGATTTCCAAGCTTTTGGTATGTTCTATGCAAACCATTCACCTATCTTGTATTAAAATTAACACTATCTCCAAATAGACCGAACCGAGCATCCACTTGAGCCCCTTCACCTAGGAGTACCAACAAGTGCGTCCAAAATAGTTTCTTAGACTATGGTGCATTAGGTTCAAACTGTGCACCTATCTTGCATCGAAACTAACAATGTCTCCAAATGGACTGAAGCCAGATTCCATATAGCACACGTCATCAATGAGTTCCATCGGGTGCATCCAAATTGATTTCCAAGCATATGGCATGTTCTATGCAAACCATGCGCCTACCTTGCATAAGAATTAGCACTATCTCCAAACTGACCGAACTAAGCTTCCACTTGAGCCTCTTCACCTAGTAGTACTAAATAGTGCGTCCAAAATGGTTTCTTAGACTATGGTGCATTAGGCGCAAACTATGCACCTATCTTGCACTAAAACTTACAATGTCTACAAACAGACCGAAGCAAGATTCTATATGACACACGTCATCTAGGAATTCCATTGGGTGCGTCCAAATTGATTTCTAAGCATATGGTATGTTCTTTGCAAATCATGCACCTATCTTGCATCAGATTAGCACTATCTCCAAATAGATCAAATCGAGCTTCCACTTGAGCCTCTTCACTGAAATACCAACAGGTGCTTTCAAAATGGTTTCTTAGACTATGGTGCATTAGGCACAAAACATGCACATATCTTGCAACCAAACTAACAATGTTTCTAAACAGACCAAAGCAAGATTCCATATGAAACAAATCATCAAGGAGTTCCATCGGGTGCATCCAAATTGATTTCCAAGCATATGGTATGTTCCATGCAAACCGTGGACCTATCTTGCATCAAAATTAGCACTATCTCCACACAGACTGAACCGAGCTTCCACTTTAGCCTCTTCATCTAGGAGTACAAACAGGTGTGTCAAAAATGGTTTCTTAGACTATGGTGCATTAGGCACAAACTATACACCTATCTTGCACCGAAACTAACATTATCTCCAAACAGACCGAACCGAGATTCCATATGACACACGTCATCTAGGAGTTCCATTGGGTGCGTCCAAATTGATTTCTTAACATATGGTACGTTGCATGCAAACTGTGCAACTATCTTGCATCAAGATTAGCACTATATCCGAACAGACCAAATCGAGCCTCCACTTGAGCCTCTTCAACTATGAGTACCATCGGGTGCGTCTAAAATGGTTTCTTAGCCTATGGTGCATTAGGCGTAAACCGTGCACATATCTTCTACCAAAACTAACACTGTCTCTAAACGAATCGAAGCAAGATTCCATATGATACACATCATCAAAGAGTTATATCAGGTGCGTCCTAATTGATTTTTGAGCATATCGTATGTTCTATGCAAACCGTGCATCTATCTTGCATCAAGATTAGCACTATCTCTAAATAGATTGAACTGAGCCTCCACTTAAGCCTCTTCACCTAGGAGTACCAACAGGTGCTTCCAAAATGGTTTCTTATACTTTGGTGCATTAGGCGCAAACTATGCACATATCTTGTACCGAAACTAATACTGTCTCTAAGCACACCAAAGCGAGATTCCATATGACACACGTCATCAAGGAGTTCTATCGGGTTTGTCCAAATTAATTTCTAAGCAAATGGTACGTTCCATGCAGACCGTGCATCTATCTTGCATCAAGATTAGCACTATCTCCAAATAAACCAAACCGAGCTTTCACTTGTGCCTTTTACCTAGGAGTAGGTTGCATCCAAAATGGTTTCTTAGCCTATGTTGCATTATGTGCAAACCTTGCACCTATCTTGCACCGAAACTAACACTGTCTCCAAACAGACCAAAGCAAGATTTTGTATGACACACGTCATCTAGGGTTCCATTATGTGCGTCCAGATTAATTTCCAAGCATTTGGTATGTTCCATGCAAACCGTGCACCTATCTTGCATCAAGATTAGCACTATCTCCAAACAGACCGAACCGAGCATCCACTTGAGCCCCTTCACCTAGGAGTACCAACAAGTGTGTCCAAAATGGTTTCTTAGACTAAGGTGCATTACTAACAATGTCTCCAAATGGACCGAAGCAAGATTCCAAATGACACACGTCATCAAGGAGTTCCATTGGGTGCATCCAAATTGATTTCCAAGCATATGGTATGTTCTATGCAAACCATGCACCTATCTTGCATAAGGATTAGCACTATCTCCAAACTGACCGAACCAAGCTTCCACTCGAGCCTCTTCACCTAGGAGTACCAAATAGTGCGTCCAAAATAGTTTCTTAGACTATGGTGCATTAGGCGCAAACTATGCACCTCTCTTGCACTAAAACTTACAATGTCTACAAACGGACCGAAGAAAGATTCCATATGGCACACATCATCTAGGAGTTCCATTAGGTGCGTCCAAATTGATTTCTAAGCATATGGTATGTTCCTTGCAAATCATGCACCTATCTTGCATCAAGATTAGCACTATCTCCAAATAGATCAAACCAAGCTTCCACTTGAGCCTCTTCACCGAAGTACCAACAAGTGCTCCCAAAATGGTTTCTTAGACTATGGTGCATTAGGCGCAAACCATGCACATATCTTACACCAAAACTAACACTATTTCTAAACAGACCAAAGCAAGATTCCATATGACACACGTCATTAAGGAGTTCCATCGGGTGCATCCAAATTGAATTCCAAGCATATGGTATGTTCCATGCAAACCATGCACCTATCTTGCATCAAGATTAGCACTATCTCCAAACAGATCAAACCGAGCTTCCACTTGAGCCTTTTCATCTAGGAGTACAAATAGGTGCTTCAAAAATGGTTTCTTAGACTATGGTGCATTAGGCACAAACTATACACCTATCTTGCACCGAAACTAACATTGTCACAAAACAGACCGAAGCGAGATTCCATATGACACACGTCATCTTAGAGTTCTATTGGGTGCGTCCAAATTAATTTCTTAACATATGGTACATTGCATGCAAACTGTGTAACTATCTTGCATCAAGATTGGCACTATATTCGAACAGACCAAATCGAGTCTCCACTTGAGCCTCTTCAACTACGAGTACCATCGGGGGCGTCTAAAATGGTTTCTTAGCCTATGGTGCATTAGGCGTAAACCGTGCACATATCTTCTACCAAAACTAACACTGTCGCTAAACGATCCGAAGCAAGATTCCATATGACACACATCATCAAGGAGTTATATCAGGTGTGTCCTAATTGATTTCTGAGCATATCGTATGTTCCATGCAAACCGTGCATCTTTCTTGCATCAAGATTAGCACTATCTCCAAACAGACCAAACCGAGCTTTCACTTGAGCCCCTTGACCTAGGAGTACCATCGGGTGCGTCCAAATGGTTTCTTATCCTAAGGTGCATTAGGTGCAAACCGGTTACCTATCTTGCACTGAAACTAACACTGTCTCTAAACGGACCGAAGTGAGATTCCATACGACACATGTCATCTAGGAGTTCCATCTGGTGCGTCCAAATCGATTTATGAGCATGTGGTATGTTCCATGCAAATCGTGCACCTATCTTTCATCAAGATTAGCACTATCTGTAAACAGACCAAACCTAGCCTCCACTTGAGCCTCTTCACCTAGGAGTACCAATAGGTGTTTCCAAAATGGTTTCTTAGACTTTGGTGCATTAGGCGCAAACCATGCACATATCTTGCACCAAAACTAATACTGTCTCTAAGCACACTAAAGCGAGATTCCATATGACACATGTCATCAAGTAGTTCTATTGGGTGTGTCCAAATTAGTTTCTAAGCATATGGTACGTTCAATGCAAACCATGCATCTATCTTGCATCAACATTAGCACTATCTCCAAATAGACGAAACCAAGCTTTCACTTGAGCCTTTTACCTAGGAGTACCATCGGGTGCGTCTGAAATGGTTTCTTAGCCTATGCTGCATTATGTGCAAACCTTACACCTATCTTGCACCGAAACTAACACTATCTCCAAACAGACCGAAGCAAGATTTCGTACGACACACGTCATCTAGGAGTTCCATCATGTGCGTCGAGATTGTTTTCCAAGCATTTGGTTGTTCCATGCAAACGGTGCACCTATCTTGCATCAAGATTAGCACTATCTCCAAACAGACCGAACCGAGCATCCACTTGAGCCCCTTCACCTAGGAGTACCAACATGTGTGTCCAAAATGGTTTCTTAGACTACGGTGCATTAGGTGCAAACTGTGCACCTATCTTGCATCAAGATTAGCACTATCTTGTCATCTTCAAAACCGGGTGGTTGCTCAACATAAACTTCTTCATTGATATAGCCATTGAGAAATGCACTCTTTACATCCATTTGATATAACTTGATATTATGTGGACAAACATAGGCCAACAAGATCCTAGTTGCTTCCAATCTTGCAATCGAGGCATATGTTTCACCAAAGTCAAGACCTTCAACTTGAGTATAGCCTTGTGCTACCAATCTTGCTTTGTTCCTTACAACTATCACATCTTGATCTTGCTTGTTGCGGAAGACCCATCTAGTACCAATGATATTATGATCACTAGGCCTCTCAACTAATTCCCATACTTGATTTCTCTTGAAATTGTGAAGCTCTTCATGCATAGCATTAACCCAATCAACATCTCTCAATGCTTCATCAATCTTCTTTGGCTCAATGTGAGACACAAAGGAGAAATGCTCACAAAATGATGCTAATCTTGATCTAGTTTGCACTCCTCTTTAAATGTCACCAATGATATGATCCAATGGATGATCTCTTGCAATATTTGTTGGTTGGAGTATTTGCACTTGATTGCTTGCACTTGGTTGATCATGAGATGATGTACTAGCTTATTGATCTTGCACTTGTGCACCACTTGTACTAGCTTGATTTTGATCATGAGAACCACTAGCTTGCACATTAGAGGTAGGAAGCACTTGATCTTTGTCATCTTCAACATCAATCACCTCTCTAGGCCTTAAATCACCAATATCCATGTTCTTCATTGCATCGGCCAATTTAGTGCCTCTCACATCATCTAGATTCTCATCTTCCTCTTGAGAGCCATTGGTTTCATCAAACTCAACATCATGCATCTCTTCAAGAGTACCACTAGCCAAATTCCAAACTCTATAAGCTTTGCTAGTAGTAGAGTAACCAAGCAAGAAGCCTTCATCACATTTCTTTTCAAATTTGCTCAATCTAGTGCCTTTCTTCAATATGTAGCATTTGCAACCAAAAACCTGAAAGTATGCAATGTTGGGCTTTCTACCATTCAAGAGCTCATATGGTGTCTTCTCCATCATTGGGTAACAATAGAGTCGGTTGCTATAGTAGCAAGCCGTGTTGATTGCTTCAGCCCAAAAAGAATTACTCACATTGTATTCACTCAACATTGATCTTGCCATGTCAATTAAGGTTCTATTCTTTCTCTCTACAAGACCATTTGATTGTGGAGTGTACTTGGCCGAGAATTGATGCCTAATGCCAAATTCATCACAAAGCTCATCAACTCTTGTGTTCTTGAATTCACTTCCATTGTCACTTCTCACTTTCTTGATGGTTGTTTCAAACTCATTGTGTATTCTCTTGACAAATGATTTGAAAGTTGCAAAAGCATCACTCTTGTCACTAAGAAAGAATACCCATGTGTATCTTGTGAAATCATCTACTATCACAAATCCATATTTATTTCCACCAATGCTTGTGTATGTGGTTGGTCCAAATAAGTCCATGTGCAACAACTCAAATGCCTTGCATGTACTCATGATGCTCTTCTTTGGATGAGTGTTGCCAACTTGCTTTTCGGCTTGACATGCACTACAAAGCTTGTCTTTCTTAAATGTGACATCTTTCAAGCCTCTAACAAGATCATGCTTGATGTGAACCCACTAGGGTTTTCGCCTGATCTTTCGATGAGAGGCGCTGGATAACTCAATTAGTGAATGGAGATGACGTTCATGGCCCGACTACAGCCTTCTAAGGCCGCGCCTTAGCAACCGATACACCGCCTCCAATGGCTGTCACGATCCTGTGGAGCGCAACACCCGGCCACTAGGGCACTCGTCCTGCAAGCAATCGAAGAACCAGCAAGAACAAGTAGAACAAGTACTAAATTACTAGATGTAAATGAAGGTTTCAAACTCATTCTCTAATGAAGTGGGGTTTCGAAAACAAGAAGACGGGCGGCTGGATCAGCACACGCGTTTACAAGCAAGTAGCGAAGGCTAAACTTTATCTAATCAAAACCCAGTTGTTCGTGGCGGCTCTAGATGTAAATAAATAGAGGGGAGGACAACCAAAGGGGTGCTAGAGTCGTCCTCCAACCCTAGGACGTGTCCCTAATGGGCTCAACTTGATACATGGGCCATTGGTCCAAAATAGGGTGACGCAGCACCAAAACATAAAAAGGTGTCGGCACGAAAACAAGGACTGCGCCCGACTCATAAGCTGCATAGATATGTGGTTGGACCCATTGGAAAGTAGACTTCATGAGCTTTCCAACAAGTATAGGAACGTCCCAGTTGGAGTCCATATGGCGCCGTGGTGATCCATACAAGTTAGAGTTATTTTCCAGTCCGAATCCAACTCCCAAAACGTGTTGGGTTTGGACTCTTTGTTTCCTTGCTTTAGAAGCGACGTGGTAACTTGATAGAGGATGTTGTGGAGGCTTGGACCTGATCTCCAATCACCTTTGTTAAGTTATCACTCTTTCCATATGCAATCAGCCCTTGAAGTTGGTGTTGCCTCAAATTCTGAATGCAGTTGAACCTTCCCTTGCTGATCTTGTCCATTATTCCTGAGCAACACGAAAGCACGTGTCTCCATTGTCTAAATATGATTAACAAGAGTTTAAAACTGAACTTACTTGAAGGTTGAGTTGACGGGCACGAGCACGAGTAAGAGGACCAGCTATAGGTTGTGTCGGAGAGGATGTAGGACCAGCTATAGGTTGTGTCGGAGATGTAGGACCAACTATAGGGGTTGTCGGAGAGGATGTATCGCTGGTGTTGATGTCCTCATCATCCTCCCTTTCTTGCATTTGAGTCGTCCTCGACTCAAGCTCATCTTCCTCACCCAAATAAGGCTTCAAATCTGCAATGTTAAATGTGGGACTAACCCCAAAATCTGCAGGAAGATCAAGCTTATATGCATTCTCATTAATTCGTTGCAGCACTTTAAAAGGACCATCAGCTCTAGGCATCAATTTGGATTTTCTCAGTTCTGGAAATCTATCTTTTCGCAAATGCAACCAAACCAAATCCCCAGGTTCCAGAATCGATTGCTTTCTACCTTTATCTCCAGCGCATTTGTACTTAGCATTCATGCGCTCTATGTTTTGTTTAGTGGCTTCATGCAATTTTAATATCAATTCAGCACGTTGCTTAGCATCAAAATTTATTTTTTCAGAACTTGGCAAAGGCATTAAATCAATAGGAGCACGTGGCAAGAAGCCATAGACAATCTCAAAAGGACACATTTTTGTAGTAGAATGCAATGAATGATTATAGGCGAACTCAATATGAGGCAAACATTCTTCCCACATCTTAATATTCTTCTTTAAAACAGCCCTTAACATAGTGGATAAAGTTCTATTAACAACTTCAGTTTGACCATCAGTTTGGGGATGACAAGTGGTGGAAAATAAAAGCTTAGTCCCCAATTTGAACCACAAAGTCTTCCAAAAATGACTAAGAAATTTAGCATCACGATCAGAAACAATTGTGTTGGGCACACCATGTAAGCGAACAATTTCTCGAAAGAACAAATCAGCAAAATTTGTAGCATCATCAGTTTTATGACATGGTATAAAATGTGCCATCTTAGAAAATCTATCAACAACCACAAACACACTATCACGTCCCCTCCTAGTCCTCGGTAGTCCCAACACAAAATCCATAGATATATCCTCCCAAGGAGCTTTAGGAACAGGAAGAGGTAAATACAAATCATGGGGATTTAACCGTGACTTTGCCTTTTGACATGTTGGGCAACGAGCAACAAACCTCTCCACATCTCTCTTCATCCTTGGCCAAAAGATATGACCAGCAAGTATGTCCTCGGTCTTCTTTGCTCCAAAATGTCCCATCAAGCCACCTCCATGCGCTTCCCTGCAACAACAACAAACGAACAGAGCTAGCTGGAATGCATAGCTTGTTAGCTCTAAACACAAACCCATCACTAACGATGAATTTATTCCACCCTTTTCCATCTTTACAATGCAGCAACACGTCTCTAAAATCAGCATCATGAACATATTGGTCTTTAATTGTTTCTAACCCAAATATCTTGTAATCAAGTTGATTCAGCAAAGTATATCTCCGTGATAAAGCATCAGCAATAATATTTTCCTTCCCTTTCTTGTGCTTAATAATATAAGGAAAAGATTCATTAAATTCAACCCATTTTGCATGCCTACGATTCAGTTTTCCTTGACTATGAATATGTTTCAAAGATTCATGATCAGAATGGATAATAAACTCTTTGGGCCACAAATAATGCTGCCATGTCTCTAATGTTCTAACAAGAGCATAGAGTTCTTTATCATAAGTTGAATAATTGAGAACAGGCCCACTCAATTTCTCACTAAAATATGCAATAGGTTTTCCCTCTTGTAATAAAACACCTCCCAAACCAATTCCACTAGCATCACATTCAAGCTCAAAAGTCTTATTAAAATCAGGAAGTTGTAGGAGAGGTGCATGAGTTAACTTATCTTTCAACATGTTGAATGAATTCTCTTGTGCTTTGCCCCAATCAAAAGGCACCTCCTTCTTTGTAAGCTCATTCAATGGTGCAGCAATGGTGCTGAAATCCTTCACAAAACGGCGATAGAATCCAGCAAGTCCTAGAAAACTCCGCACCTGGGTGATAGTATTTGGGACAGGCCATCCCTGTATAGCTTTCACCTTGGCTTGATCAACCTCAATTCCCTGTGGAGTCACAACATAACCAAGAAAAGACACTCGATCGGTGCAAAAGGTGCACTTCTCAAGGTTACCAAATAAACGTGCCTCGCGTAGTGCATTAAAAACAGCACGTAAATGATCAAGATGTTCATCCAATGATTTGCTGTAAATCAATATGTCATCAAAATATACGACAACAAATTTCCCAATGAAAGCACGCAAAACCTCGTTCATTAATCTCATGAAAGTACTAGGTGCATTAGTTAACCCAAAAGGCATGACTAACCACTCATACAAACCGAACTTAGTTTTGAAAGCAGTTTTCCATTCATCTCCCAATTTCATACGAATCTGGTGGTACCCACTACGTAAATCAACTTTTGAAAACACAACAGCACCACTCAGTTCATCTAGCATATCATCTAATCGTGGAATAGGGTGTCGATATCGAATGGTGATATTATTAATAGCTCTACAATCAACACACATACGCCATGTTCCATCTTTCTTAGGCACTAAAATTACTGGAACAGCACAAGGACTAAGAGATTCTCGGACATAACCTTTGTCTAGTAGTTCTTGCACTTGTCGCTGAATTTCCTTTGTTTCCTCCGGGATTGTCCTGTATGGTGCACGATTTGGCAAAACTGCTCCAGGAATAAGATCAATTTGGTGCTCAATCCCGCGTAGTGGAGGCAGCCCCGCTGGTACCTCACTTGGAAACACATCAGAATACTCCTACAAAACGTTAGCAACAGCAGGGGGCAAAGAACATTGCATATCCTCAATTGAAATCAAAGCATCCTTGCATATCAAAGCATAAGCAACAGAAGTGGATGCATTGAACTCATTAATATCTGATTTGGTAGCTATCATACAACGTCCTTTCAGTTTTATCTCATCTTTGTTACCAATTACAGATTTATCATTTTTATTGCTCTTGCTCTTTGCTTTAGTAGCCCTAGCAACATCAGTTTGCATAATAGTTTCAGGGGACATAGGATGCAACACAATTTTGCGATCATGGTATACAAAAGAATACTGATTTGATCTACCATGATGCATAGAATCTCTATCAAATTGCCAAGGTCTACCTAGCAGAATGTTACAAGCTTGCATAGGCACAACATCACATTCAACAATATCTTTGTAGGATCCGATGGAAAAATTAATTCTCACAAGTCTAGTTACCTTTGCCTTACCACTGTTGTTCAGCCATTGGATGTAGTAGGGATGCGGGTGTGGTTTGGTGTTGAGGGCAAGCTTCTGCACCATATCGCTGCTTGCCAAGTTGTTGCAGCTACCTCCATCAATGATCATGCAACAAGAACGCTCTTTGATGACACACTTTGTTTGGAATAAAATGTGTCGCTGATTTTGTTCCGCCATCTCCGTTTGTGCACTAAGCACTCGCTGCACGATCAAGCTCTCATAGTGGTCCGCTTCACCTGCATTAATATGTTCTTCTATTTGATCTTCATTACCTGCATGGTCAGTCGCAAGCAGTGCAAGTGTATCCTCATCAAAATCACTAGCAGATGAGTACTCACCATCATCCCTGACAATCATAACTCGCTTGTTTGGGCAGTCACGCATCATGTGCCCATATCCCTTGCACCGATGACATTGTATGTTGCTTGTTCTACCCGTCGATGCCACGGATGAAGTACTCGCAGCAGGCTTTTCCATCGTCTTCGCAACTGAATTGGTGGGGGCAGCTCGAGCCTTGTCACTAGATGATGGAGTAGAAATACGTGTAGATGGAGTTGAAGCCATGTGTTGCTGCCATGAATTAGCCTTCCCTGCAGAAATATTACTCCTTGCGCTAGCACGTCGTCCCTGCACTTCCCTTTCAGCTTTACAAGCAAGATGAAACAAACGGGTTACATTATTGTATTCTTTGTAAGCGAGGATGTCCTGAATTTCCCGATTTAAGCCACCCAAAATCTAGCCATAGCCGGTTCCTCATCCTCCTTTAGGTTACAACGCAACATACCCGTTTGGCATTCCTGATAATATTCTTCTACACTTTTAGCACCTTGTCTTAACTGCTGCAACTTATTTATCATATCACGCGCATAGTAAGATGGAACAAATCTAGCTCTCATGGCCCTTTTCAGCGCATCCCAAGTTCTAGGTAAGTTATTAGGATTTTTCTTTCCATATTCTATCCACCAAACAGAAGTAAAATCTGTAAACTCACTAGTAGCAGCCCTAACACGTGATGTAAACTTTTGATCAACAGCAATCTCCCAAGTGATGTAAGCATCAGGGTCATATTTACCATCAAAAGGGGGTATCTTAAATTTAATCTTACTGAAAGCATCATCATTATTGTGTACCTCGCGTCGGCGGTTGCCACCCATACTGTCGGTGTTTTTCCCCCGGGGGGTCACACCAACGAGTAAATTTGTATGCGTGCTCCCCTTTCCGGATGGCGATGCAAGAAGACACAGAGATTTATCCTGGTTCGGGCAAGAGAAGGCCCTACGTCCAGCAGGGGGAGAGAGTTTGTATTATCTTGCACCTAAGTGCTTGTACAGGGGCGAATACAAGCGTGGTATGAAGTGTGGAGCTTTACTACGTATGAGCGTGGTCTTTTTTGCTGTCCCCCCTTCTATTCCTGAGTCCCTCCTTTTATAGTTCCAAGGAAGGGCCTAGGGTACATGTGTAGGTGTAGGAATGGGAGTCGATAGCAGCGTGGAGCGCCGACCTACTCGAGGTTTCCGTACCGGCATGCCCTCGAGCCGTCCCGTCTTAATAGCCTGGTGATGATCACGCGTGCCCCTGCACTCTGCTCTGCGCGCCGTCTTGGATTGGTTCGGCGGGTGCACGCTTATAAGGCCCGGCGGCAAATCCGGCGGAGCGGTTACGGCGTGGTCATGCGACGCCCGACTCGTCCCCAGGAAGGAGCCTGGTGAGGTCGAGGGTCGGACGCCGCATGAGGTGTCGATATCTGGAGCGCTGACCTTGGGTGTCTCGAGGGGGTCCCGATTAGACGTTCCATCCTTGTTTCCCGTGTCCTGGCACGCCCTGGGCTGTTCGTTGGGAAGGCTGCAAAAAGAACGATGGGACGGAAGCCTCCCGTGGCCCATGTGTTAGGTGGGGAAGCGTCAGGTGCATTAAATGCTCCGACCCGCGTGCGCGCGTCAGGCGGCGGACAGTGTCCTTTCGCTCGACGCCCCTCGGTTCGCTCGAGCCCGCTTCCGTATTCGACGGCAGTTGCTGCTCGAGCCCTGGCCGACTCGCTCGACGGTATTTCCGTCTTCGAGGCTGCGGCCGTCGATGGTCGCCCGTGTGTACGGATGGTTTCATTATACGCATTGGTGAGGGTACCCCTTGTTGGTACCCTCGACAGTAGCCCCCGAGTCTTCAGTCGAGCGCTGGCGCTCGAGTGAAGACTTTCGTTTTTTTTTTGGTCGAGCTTCCACGGGGGCGCGCGAGCGACCCCGCGGGGGTAGCCCCCGAGCCCTCGAGGGAGTATTTAACTCCTTCGGGGGCTTATTTCGCCAAATTTTGCAGAAACGCTGTCAACACCCGTGGTGGAAGGTTCTGTTCGGCTTTGCCTTGCTTGGAGGTTTCGACGTACTCTCGATAGAGCGAGCGTCTTCCACCCCAGTTTGAGTTCCTAGCGGGTAGTCCAAGTGAGAACCTGTGCCCCTTTCGAGGGGGTCAGCTGTAGCCCGGAGGCGTCCTCATAAAGCAGGGTCGACGTGGTCGGGGATACCGGTCTCGTTCGATAGAGTCCAGCGGCTCGGTGCCTCCCTTCGGGGGGATTCCTCTCGACTGTCTCAACCCTACCTTGGACATCGCCAGCGAGTCTTCGAGGCGGGCCTCGATTTTCGACCACTCGCTGGGGATCCCTGACTCTTGGTGCTCGAGATCGGCTGTCGAACCCTTTCGACGGGCCAGCCATCGACCTCTCGAGACTATCGTGGGCGCATACCTTGGCTTACGAAGTAGGGAAGCTGCCGTGCCGGTTCGTCTTTCTGCCCGTTGGGCGCACCTTTTGAGGTAAGTGACGTCGCGACACTGTATCGGCGGGGAATTCGGAGCGTCCGGCCTGTGAGGAGAGAAAGGACCGTCAGACGGCGCATTTATGGGGGGAGTTACCTTATTTCTTGGATCTGTCCGTTGGCGGACTGCTGCCTATAAGTACGTCGTGGCGTCGCCGCCGTTCCTCTCCCTTCCGCCTTCTCGCTCTTATTCCTTTGCTGCCTTTGCTTTCTCGCCGTCTCATGCGCACACGCCCCCTCGAGCTGTAGTGAACCCACCGTCCCTTCAGCCGAGATGCCTGTAAGACTCGTCGCCGCCGACGACTGGCGCCCGTCGTCGATGACGGAGTGCCGGCTGTTAGAGCTTGAGAGGGAGGGACTGCTGCGCCGCCGCACCTCGCTGTCGTCGCCAGAGTGGATCGCGCCGCCGGCGAGTCACAGGGGGCCTCAGCCGCCCGAGGGCTACGTGGTGTCGTTCGCCAAGTTCCACCGCCACGGTCTGGGCGCGCCCCCAAGCCGCTTCATGCGGGCCCTCTGCTTCCATTATGGGGTGGAGCTCCAGCACTTCTCTCCGAACGCCATCACCGTAGCGGCGGTCTTCGCCGCCGTATGTGAGGGCTTCCTGGGGATGATGCCGCACTGGGAGCTGTGGCTCCACCTCTACAGGGGCGAGCTGTTTCACGCTCCCACCGGAACTACGGGCGTAAGGAAGCCCGTGCGGGCGGGTTGCCTCAATCTGGTGCAGAAGACGGGGAAGACGGACCGGCCGCGGGAGTACATCCCGGTAGGGTTATCGACCAACCACGCCGGCTGGGACTCCCAGTGGTTCTACCTGCGGAATGACGACAACCTCCTGCCTTCCTACTCGGGCCGTCTGATCTTGGAGCGTCCAGCGGACTGGACGTACGGCGTCGTCCAAGCTCATCAGTCTCGGCTCGACCCCCTCCTCGACGCCCTGAAGAAGCTTCGCCAGGAAGGTTTGACCGCCGCCCTCGTCCTCTCGGCCGTCCATCACCGGAGAGTTCTCCCTCTGATGTCACGACCGTTGAGGATGGACGAGATGGGCCCTGGCGTCTCATCTCGGGACCTCGAGGCGTGTCGGATGTCCAACGAGGCTCCGGCGGACGACGAAGTCGCGGCCCGAGTCAGGGCTGCCATTGCCGGTGATTTTCAGCCGGAGCATGTCAACGGCTTCCCCATGAGACCTGACGCAGGCTCGATCGATCTGGTACGCTTTCTTCTTGCGCGCATCCCCGATTCTGGGTTTCCTTTCTCCCCTCTCTTTTTTCTAAGTCTACTGTAGTTTTGGCAGGGTCGGATTGATGTCCGCTCCTCGAGGCCTTCGGTAAAGGAGGACGAGGTCGATCGCGACAAACGGCGCCGATCCGCCGAAAAGCTGAAGTCTGCCAAGGACTCTGCAAAGAAGGGGGAGAAGAAGAAGAACCTCGACCGCCAAGCATTAGAGGCGCGTCGAGCCAAATCCAGGCAGAGGGGGGAGCCTGAGGAAGAATCCCCCAACGATGATGACGATGACGACGAGGACAGCGACGACTCCGAGGGGATGGCGTCGCGCCTCGATCGGATTCTCGAGGGTCCGCCTCGAGGTGACGTCGACGCCCCCCGGACGGAGGCGCCAGAGGAGGGTCCGAGCGGATCTCGTCGTCCCCGGGCCGACACCCCTCCCGCGCCCAAGGCGGGCCAAGACGCACCGCGCCCTCCCTCGGTGCCCAGGGAGAGCGGTCCGGCTAGGTCCCAGGCGTCGGGGCCGCTAACTCGTGGTCGCGCCGCGGCCTCTGAGAAAGGAGACGCCGGCCATAGGAGCGCGGGTCCCGGCGTCAGCCAGGCGGGGACCGACGTACCTAAGCCGGTTCGTGCCCTCGAGGGGCCTGGAGCCCCGACGCGGGGTGGCTCGAGGCCCGCTGGTCGGGGTGGCGGAAGGCGAGCCGTTCTCCCCGTGGGGTAAGCCTTTTTGATGTTGCGGTTTTTGTCTTCCCATTCTTCCACCTTTCCTCATATGCCGACCTTTTCTCAGGCTGAAGCGGACCCTTGAGCAGGCCCAACCGTCTATGGCCAAGAGGCTCAGAACGGGTGCCGCCTCCAAGGAACCAGGTTCGTAGTTAATTCCCAGGCGTCGCGATGTTCTTGTGTTGGTTATCATAACATCTGACCCTTACCCTTTGTTTTGTAGGCTCATCCAGCCCCCAACCTCCAGCCGGCGTCGAGAGGGCTTCATCTCGTCCCGCGCCTACTCCGTCGCCGCCGACTCATGATGCGGCCCCCCAGACGCGAGCGTCAGAGGGAGCCCCCGAGCCCCCTCGATTGGGGGTCGAGGGGGAACCCATCACCATCAGCGATACGTCTGATGGCAACGAAACGTCTGGGGGCGCTCGCCCTATGGAGGAAGAAGCGTCGACCCCCAACGTCGCGGGACGGACTCCCTGGCCTGCAGGCCTTCGAGCTCTCGAGGCGCAAAGGAAGATGGAGGAGGAGGAGGAGCGGGAGCGCGAGGCGACACAGCCGTCACTGGAGCAGCAGCAGCAGCAACCCCAGCCGGAGGAGCAGCTGCAGCATCAGCAGGAGGAGCAGCAGCAGCAGCTGGGGCAGCAACAGCAGCAGCAGCTGGGGGGCCAAGAGGACGAGCCACTCGAGCCCCCGCCTCAAGGTTTGGCCGAACCGGCGCCACTGGCGTCGCAAGAGCCCGGCGATCAAGAGGGAAATTTGCCGGTGTACGGACCTCCCACCCCAGCGTGGCTCCTCCCGGGGGCGCCTGCCGCGATCCGGGCAGAGTCGGGGCGAGCGGACGGAGTGGTGGCGCTCGCCTGTATGATGCGCACCCCCACCGACCCCGAGTCCGAGATCAAGAGGACGATCTACGGCATGGACGGGATCGCCCCGGGGTTCCTCCGGGAGCGTCGAGCATGGGAGGACCACTTTCCCTCTGAGGAGGACGAGATTGGGTCGTCAGGGAGCAAGGACGGCACGTGGAAGACGGTGGACGACGACGGGCGGTTCCCTTGCCTCGCCGACCTGTTCTTGCGCCACGGGGGTTCCCTCGAGACCGTGGAGAACTTTATCCGCGGCGTCAAGGCGCGGGCTGATCGGGAGATGGAGAACTGGTGTCCCGATCGGATTCGTATCCGAGCTTCCACCGACCCGTCCGAGCCCAATATCTTCCTCGACGACAAGAAGGAGGTCGAGAAGTGGGAGCATGTCGAGGAGCTCCGCCTTTGGATGAAACACGTGGTGGGGCTCCTATCGGACGTCATCAACAACGGGCTCGGGCCAGCTTATTTTGTAAGTGTTTCTCGAACTCCAATCTTTATGGTGCTTTCTGGTTTCTGTATTCTAATCCATCCGACCCCTGATTCGCAGGATATGAAAGAGACCTCTCGCATCAAGTCCAGCTTCATACATGCCACGAGGAGCGGATGGGAGCAGCTTCCCCTCCTCAAGGATCAACTCCTCGAGTCGCAGGAAAAGCTGCTTAAAGCTTACAAAGATCTCATAGCACTCGAGGAGGAGAAGAAGGCGAGGGAGGCTGCTTTGGCCGAGGCCCGAGAGGTCTCAAAGAAGGCGGAGGAGGAGGCGATGCAGCTACGGGAGCGGGCTCTTACGGTCGAGGAGGCCGCGTCCAGAGCCCGGGAGGAGGCCCTGTCCTACAAGAGCGTCATTGCGGACCTGGACAAGGAGAAGGGCCTTCTCCAAACCGACCTGGACTCCCTCCGCGATTCCTTCCAGAAGATGAAAGTGGCGTACGTGGACAATGAGGTCGCCAGGGGTGCCGCCGAGGACACAAAGAAGAAGGCCCTCGAAGACCTCGAGATGGAGCGAGCTCGATCCCGCAGTCTCTCTGACGACGTCGAGCGTCTGAAGGGAGAATTGCTGGAGAAGAGTGGAGCCGTCGCTCAGGCTGGCAGGGTGATCGAAGATCTCCGCGTCGCCAATACTGAGCTGGCGCGCTCCAACAGAGAGATCGAGCGTGCCAACACCAGATTGGTCGGCGAGAACACGGCCCTAGAGGAGAGCATCAAAGGTATGTTTCCTTTGTCGAATTTCCTTTTCGAGGTGTGCTTGAGTTTTTCCTAAAGCTTCTTTGTATTGGCATTTACAGGGCTCAAGGACGAACTCCTGGCCGCCCAAGCCGAGGCTCGCAACGCCAAGGCTCAGCTCGAGGCTGAGGTTGCTTTGAACCGTCGAGTGCGGACGGCGATAAGCGATCTCTCGACCTCTTGGGAGATCGAGCCTATGGATGAGTCGAGGGAGGACGCTCGAGGCGACGCCCTGATCGACCAGTTGTGCTACATAGGCGCGACGCTGCGAGATCGGGTGCGGGACGCCCTCCACATCGGGGTGAAGCAGGCGATGGCGGTTGTCTGCTCGGGCTTCTCCTACGACATGGAGGTGGTGTCCCATGGCTTCGTCACCGACATCTCCAAGACCGATGCGGAGAACGAGGAGAGGCTCCATGCCTTGATCGACGACGCGGAGGCTCCTGGGGAAAGGTTGGCCAAGCTCTTCGAGCCTGAGGTGCTCCCTCCTGAGGCTAGCTCGGGTGGAGGCGAGGGCGGTGAGGATCGTGCCGCGGACTGAGGCCTGCGAGCCTGCTCAGGGCGCCTGAGGCCCCTTGTATGATACTTTATTAATTCTGCTGTTACGTGATATAGTATCTTTTTGTAATTGTTAACTGCTTATTTGTCTTTCCGCTCGAGGTTCCTTTGTTTCTCTTTGTTCCTACGTTTGTGTCCCTTGCTCGATCTTTCGTCAAAAACAACCTCGATTACCTCAAGGGTGAGGAAGTGAGTAGAGTCTCCGTGCAAGGTTTACCAAGCAAGAAAAGAAAATTTCTTGGCTTTTTCGACGCTTGGGGAGGGGTCGTCCCTCTAGTAGCCCCCGAGGGGGTGCGGACTATGATGGGTCATGGTCGGCATCCCCTTTTAACGTCGAGACTATGACTCGTAACTATTTTTGGTACAGAAAGAAGCCGCTCGAGGGAAAGACTTTATTTATTCATGCGTTCATTTACAAAGTCTTCGTACAAAATGTAGGATCGTAAGCCTAGGACTTCTAGGGGTAGAATCGACGTAGCTGTTCGATGTTCCATGCGTTGGTGAAGATTGCCCCCTTTTCGTCCGCCAGTTTGTACGTTCCTGGCTTAAGAACCTCGGCCACCACGTACGGGCCTTCCCAAGGTGGAGTCAGCTTGTGGCGTCCTTGATTGCTTTGCCGGCGTCGTAGGACAAGGTCGCCTACGTTGAGGTCCCTCTTGCGCACGTGCTTGTCGTGGTAGCGTCGGAGTTTCTGCTGATATCTGGCAGAGTTGAGGAGGGCCATGTCTCGAGCCTCCTCGAGTTGGTCGACCGCGTTTTCTTGAGTCTCTTTGTTCGATTGCTCGTTGTAAGCCTTGAGTCGTGGTGACCCATACTCGAGGTCTGTGGGGAGGATAGCTTCAGAGCTGTAGACCATGAAGAACGGGGTGTATTTTGTGGCCCTGCTTGGCGTTGTCCTAAGGCTCCATAGGACTGAGGAAAGCTCCTCGACCCATTTCTTGCCGAATTTCTTCAATCGATTGTAGATCCTCGGCTTGAGTCCTTGCAAAATCATGCCGTTGGCACGCTCGACCTGGCCGTTAGTTCGAGGGTGGGCTACTGCGGACCAGTTCACACGGATGTGATGCTGATCGCAGAAATCCAAGAACTTTCTGCCGGTGAACTGGGTGCCGTTGTCGGTGATGATGACATTGGGGATCCCAAACCGATGGATGATGTCGGAGAAGAAAAGGACGGCCTGCTCGGAGCGGATGTTGGTGATGGGTCGAGCCTCGATCCATTTGGAGAACTTGTCAATGGCCACCAGCAAATGGGTGTACCCTCCTTTCGCCTTTTGTAGAGGTCCTACTAAATCGAGCCCCCATACCGCAAACGGCCAGGTGATGGGGATCATCTGAAGAGCGTGGGCGGGCAGATGCGTCTGCTTGGCGTAGAACTGGCACCCATGACACGAGCGTACGAGCTCGATGGCATCCGCCACGGCCGTTGGCCAGTAAAAGCCTTGCCGAAAAGCGTTTCCCACAAGGGTCCGTGGGGCGGCGTGGTGGCCACAAGCCCCCGAGTGCAGGTCATCGAGGAGTTTTCGGCCTTCCTCTACGGTGATGCAACATTGTAAGACCCCCGTCGGGCTCCGTCGATATAGCTCGTTGTCTTCGCCATAGATCACATATGATTTAGCCCGTCGAGCGATACGACGGGCTTCTGTCCTGTCTTCTGGTAACTCGCCGTGGATAAGGCAGTCGAGGAACGGTGTGCGCCAATCGAATGGTCGACCTGGCCGTCGTTCTATCTCCACCATCAAGAGCGTATCGACAGCGTTGGTTGGTTGGGTGGCGATGGCGTCGATGCCAGCTCCCGTGCCTAGGTCGACGGATGGCTCGTGAAGATCTTTTGAGAATGCGTCAGGCGGCACCGTGCCTCTAGTCGATGCGATCTTGGCGAGTTCGTCGGCTGCCTCGTTGTAGCGTCGAGCGACATAGACAAGCTCGAGGCCGTGGAACCTGTCTTCGAGTCGACGGACCTCCTTGCAGTATGCTTCCATTTTTGGGTCGTGGCAGCTCGAGGTTTTCATTACTTGGTCGATGACGAGTTGGGAGTCACCTCGGACGTCGAGGTGTCGGACTCCTAACTCGATAGCGATCTTGAGACCGTTGACGAGGGCCTCATATTCTGTGACATTGTTAGATGCGGCAAAATGAATCCTGATTACGTACCTCATGTGGACGCCCAAGGGTGAGATGAACAGCAGGCCGGCCCCGGCCCCAGTTTTCATGAGTGACCCGTCGAAATACATTGTCCACAGCTCCGCCTGGACCTGAGTCGGGGGAAGCTGGGAGTCTGTCCATTCCGCGACGAAGTCTACCAGGGCTTGCGATTTGATGGCCTTTCGAGGCGCGTAAGTGAGAGTCTCGCTCATGAGCTCGACCGACCACTTAGCTATTCTTCCCGTGGCCTCCTTGCTCTGGATTATCTCGCCCAAGGGGAAAGATGAGACCACCGTGATAGGATGACCAAGGAAGTAATGCTGCAGTTTGCGGCGGGCAAGGATTACGGCGTAGATCAGCTTCTGGATTTGGGGGTAACGCGCCTTGGTCTCCGAAAGCACCTCGCTGACGAAATAGACTGGCCTTTGGACCGGCAGCGCATGACCCTCCTCTTGTCTTTCGACCACCACCGCCGCGCTGACGACCTGGGTCGTCGACGCGACGTAGAGGAGCAGCGGCTCTGTAGGTTGAGGTGGAACCAGGACTGGTGCCGAGGTCAGCGTCTTTTTCAACCTCTCGAGTGCTTCCTCGGCCTCGGGGGTCCAAGAAAAGCGCTCGACCTTCTTTAGGAGTCGATACAATGGTAATGCCTTTTCTCCTAGTCTCGAGATGAAACGACTCAAAGCCGCCAGGCACCCCTTGACTCTCTGTACACCCTTGATGTCTCGGATCGGCCCCATTCTCGTGATGGCCGAGACTTTCTCGGGGTTGGCCTCGATGCCGCGCTGCGAAACGATATAGCCTAGGAGCATGCCTCGAGGTACACCGAAGACGCACTTCTCGGGATTGAGCTTGATCCGGCTGATGCGTAGACAGCTAAAGGCAATCTCGAGGTCTTGGATCAGGTCTCCTCGTCGCTTTGACTTGACGACAATGTCGTCGACGTAGGCTTCGACCGTCGACCCTATGTGTTTGCCGAATACGTGGAGCATGCAACGTTGATACGTGGCTCCGGCGTTTCGAAGCCCGAATGGCATGGTCACGGAGCAATACATCCCAAAAGGCGTGATGAAAGAGGTCGCGAGCTGGTCGGACTCCTTCATTTTTATTTGATGGTAACCGGAATATGCATCAAGGAAAGAAAGGGTTTCACATCCCGCGGTAGAATCGACAATCTGATCAATGCGTGGCAATGGAAAGGGAACTTTTGGACATGCTTTATTCAAACTAGTATAATCGACACACATCCTCATTTTCCCATTCTTTTTCTTAACTAATACAGGGTTCGCTAACCAGTCAGGATGATGAACCTCCTTGATGAATCCGGCCGTCAAAAGCTTGTGGACTTCCTCGCCAATGATCTTGCGCTTTTCCTCGTCGAATCCGCGCAACCGCTGCTTCACTGGCTTGGAACCGGCTCGAATCTCCAAGGAGTGCTCGGCGACTTCCCTCGGTATGCCTGGCATGTCCGAGGGACTCCATGCAAACATATCAGCATTTGCACGGAGAAAGTCGACGAGCACGGCTTCCTATTTGGGGTCGAGGTCGGTGCTGATCGTCAGCACCTTGCCGTCGGAGTTGTTGGGGTCGAGCGGGATCTTCTTGGTTCCTTCCGCCGCCTCGAAGCTGCCCGCGTGGCGCTTAGGCTCTGGAGCCTCAGCGGCCAGGGCCTCGAGCTTCGCGATGATCTCGGTGGAGTTCTCGACCGCCTCCCCGTACTCGACGCACTCGACATCGCACTCGTAGGCATGCTCGAAGGAGGAACTGACAGTGATGACGCCTTTGGGACCGGGCATCTTCAGCTTCAAATAGGTGTAGTTGGGTATAGCCATGAACTTGGCGTAGCCCGGGCGCCCGATGATGGCGTGGTACGTGCCTCGGAACCCAACCACCTCAAAGGTGAGGGTCTCCTTCCTGAAGTTGGCCGCCGTGCCGAAGCAGACCGGTAGGTCAATTCGACCTACTGGCAGTGCCTTTTTCCCTGGCACGACGCCGTGGAAACCGCCGGCGCTCGGCTGGAGGCGTCCTCTATCGATGCCGAGGAGGTTGAGGGTCTCGAGGTAGATGATGTTGAGGCTGCTGCCACCATCCATCAGCACTTTCGAGAGTCGGGTGTTGGTGATGATGGGGTCGACGACAAGCGGGTAGACGCCCGGGGCGACTACCTTGTCGGGGTGGTCCTCTCGGTTGAAAGTGATAGGAGTGCTTGACCAGCTAAGGTATTGGGGCACCGCCATTCTTGCTGCAAAGACTTCGCGACGCTCCCTTTTGCGCTGCCTCGTGGTCAATTGAGTCGAGGGCCCGCCGTAGATCATGTAGCAGTCGTGGACGGCGGGGAAGCCGTCGTCATCTTTGTTGTCCTCCTTGCCGCCTGCCTTCTCTTTCTTGGAGTCATCACGCGTATCTTTTTTGAACCCCGGACTGTCGAAATGCCTTCTTAGCATACGACAATCCTTGAGCTTGTGGTTGGCGCC
Source organism: Sorghum bicolor (assembly GCF_000003195.3). NCBI lineage: Eukaryota > Viridiplantae > Streptophyta > Magnoliopsida > Poales > Poaceae > Sorghum > Sorghum bicolor. The sequence continues at coordinate 20,879,847 of NC_012875.2, read as the reverse complement.
TCCCTTATGGTAAGGGCACGGCTCTTCCAACATTTTGTCGAAGATGCCTCCATCCGGAGGGCCTCGAGGCTTCTTTCGATCCATGGCGGCGACAAGGTTGTCGTCGGAATCTTCCCGATGGAACTGCCGCACTTTCTGCTTCTTTTTATTTTTCTTGAGGCCCCGACTGGGGGTCCCATCTTCGTCGATGGGCTGCTTGCCTTTTCTTCCCTCTGAGCTGAAGAAGGCCCCGACTGCCTCCTCCCCTGCCGCGTAGTTGGCTACTACGTCCATCAGCTCGTCGACGGTCTGAGGTCGATTGCGACCTAATTCCCGCACCAAGTCTCGACTGGTGGTGCCCGAGACAAACGCCAAGATGACGTCGTGGTCAGGGATGTGCGGCAGCTCAGTGCGCTGTTTCGAGAAGCGTCGGGCATACTCCCGAAGAGTTTCTCCCGACTTCTGCTTGCACTTGCTTAGGTCCCACGAGTTCCCTGGCCGTATGTAGGTCCCTTTGAAGTTACCCTCGAAGACTCTGACCAGATCAACCCAGTTGTGGATCTGATTGGCAGGGAGTTCCTCGAGCCATCGACGGGCGGTGTCGGAGAGAAAAAGGGGTAGCTGTCTGATGATGGCTCGGTCATCGCCTCGAGCGCCACCTAGCTGACAGGCCAACCTGAAATCGGCCAGCCATAACTCTGGCTTGGTCTCTCCGTTGTACTTCGCGATGCTGGTCGGGGGTCGAAACGGATTGGGCAGGGGCGTGCTGCGGATCGCCCTGCTGAACACCCGTGGGCCTGGTGGCTCGGGGGCCACCCGGTCCTCGTCGCTGTCGTATCTCCCGCCGCGATGCGCGCTATAACCGCGCTCTTCCGCGTCTCCGTGCCGGCGGCGTCTATTTTCTTTGATGTCGTGCCGCGCGTCGTGTCGACGTTGATTGTCGGCAGGGAGGATGAGAGCGGTCTTTCTACCTCGAGGGGGAGGTTGTTGATGGACTGACACCTCCTCTTCGTTTAGAGGCTGTTCGTCGCGCTTCTCTGTGGCAGCTCCTCGTCGTCGAGACGCCGAACTTTCGGCTTGTTGAACCGCTGCCACCTGGAGCAATGTCTGTACTTCATCTTGAATGCGTCGGGCCTGGGAATTCGACGGCTGTGGCATGTTACGTAGCAGCATCGTCGCTGCCACTACATTCTGGCCTGCTCGAGGGAAACGGCTGACAGGTTGCTCCGCCTCTGCGTCGCCGACGATCTGTCGATGTACCTCTCGAGCGCGTCTGCGGACACTTCCGCCCGGCGGGTAGGGCAGGTCTTGTTCGAGGATTTGCTCGAGCAGGACGAGGCGCTCGCGGTCTTCGTCGAGCTTCATCTTGAGCTCCCGCAGCTGCGCGAGCTGTGCGGTTCTATCTTCCTGAGGAAGAGGGTCGAGCTGTCCGTCGTTCCCAGGCGTCCTGGGGTCTTCTTGCGCCGCGGGGGCTCGACCACCCGCAGCAGCATCCCGTGTCTCGTCAGTGGTTTCTGACGCCCCGTCGATGTGATAGCATTCCCTCGTAGGGTCATAGCTGTCTGTCTCGGAGTCGGAGTCCGGTTCGGCGGCGTAGAAACACCCACGTCCTTCCTCCAGCAATCGTTGCCTGAGGGAGGTGATCGAGTATCGTCCGGGGCCTAGACGACGGAGGCCTCGTACTCGGGAAAGGTCCGGCAGCTCGGACGCCGGCCGCCGCGCTTCAGAGCTATGTGGGAGGACCATGGGTCTTTCCACGTACGTCTGGGCGTTTGGGCATATCGTCCTGGCGAGCGACGCCGCGGCGTTGTCCATTCCGAACGGCAGTGCCGCCCTTGGAGAGAACAACCCGTGTGGAAGTAGCCTAGCTGCGGTGGGGGAGAGGGCGCGAGACGCGTCCCCTCCCGTCATCGCGCGGTGCTGAGTCGTCGCACTTGTTGCTCCGTCACACGGTGCTGCCGACTTGTGGCCCACGTCCTGCCTCGCACGAGTTGTTGGTCGTGCTGAAGCAGAGGGGCCGCGGTGGTGCTGTCCGTGCCTCTTCTTAGGCGGGGAGGCGTGGTGATGAGGGCGTCTCGGGGCCTTCAACCATGCTGGCGTAACGCGGGCTCCTCCTGGTCCTTTGACTGAGAGCAAGATCATGTCGTAGCCGGAGCCCGTAGACATGAACTCGAGACTTCCAAACCAAATCACCGTGGAGCGCGGAAACGGCGAGGCAAGAGTAGCCATCCGGAAAGGAGTGGGAAATCGATGAAAAACACGCAGGACCCCAACCTGGCGTGCCAACTGTCGGTGTTTTTCCCCCGGGGGGTCACACCAACGAGTAAATTTGTATGCGTGCTCCCCTTTCCGGATGGTGATGCAAGAAGACACAGAGATTTATCCTGGTTCGGGCAAGAGAAGGCCCTACGTCCAGCGGGGGGAGAGAGTTTGTATTATCTTGCACCTAAGTGCTTGTACAGGGGCGAATACAAGCGTGGTATGAAGTGTGGAGCTTTACTACGTATGAGCGTGGTCTTTTTTGCTGTCCCCCCTACTATTCCTGAGTCCCTCCTTTTATAGTTCCAATGAAGGGCCTAGGGTACATGTGTAGGTGTAGGAATGGGAGTCGATAGCAGCGTGGAGCGCCGACCTACTCGAGGTTTCCGTACCGGCATGCCCTCGAGCCGTCCCGTCTTAATAGCCTGGTGATGATCACGCGTGCCCCTGCACTCTGCTCTGCGCGCCGTCTTGGATTGGTTCGGCGGGTGCACGCTTATAAGGCCCGGCGGCAAATCCGGCGGAGCGGTTACGGCGTGGTCATGCGACGCCCGACTCGTCCCCAGGAAGGAGCCTGGTGAGGTCGAGGGTCGGACGCCGCATGAGGTGTCGATATCTGGAGCGCTGACCTTGGGTGTCTCGAGGGGGTCCCGATTAGACGTTCCATCCTTGTTTCCCGTGTCCTGGCACGCCCTGGGCTGTTCGGTGGGAAGGCTGCAAAAAGAACGATGGGACGGAAGCCTCCCGTGGCCCATGTGTTAGGTGGGGAAGCGTCAGGTGCATTAAATGCTCCGACCCACGTGCGCGCGTCAGGCGGCGGACAGTGTCCTTGCGCTCGACGCCCCTCGGTTCGCTCGAGCCCGCTTCCGTATTCGACGGCAGTTGCTGCTCGAGCCCTGGCCGACTCGCTCGACGGTATTTCCGTCTTCGAGGCTGCGGCCGTCGATGGTCGCCCGTGTGTACGGATGGTTTCATTATACGCATTGGTGAGGGTACCCCTTGTTGGTACCCTCGACACATACCTCTACGGTTGTGACGAAGGCGACGTCGATCACGAGTGTCTTGATCATCATGTTCAGTATCACCAGTGTAGTCATCTTCATGACTACCATGCTCTCGATCTCCCTCCTTTTCTTCTTTATGCTTCTCTTTATCTTCGGTGTGGAAAGCATCAAATCGCCTTAGGAGAGCAGCAAGGCTTTTGTCCACACTAGCAACGGATTCCTCCAAACTTGTGAGCTTGTTGTTTGTGGCAATCTGCGTAGCCTCCAACTGCCCTAGCTTTTCATTCGTCACCTGCAAGTCGTTATCAAGTCTCTCTGTGTGCAGCTTCACTTTCCTTTCAAAATGTTGTATGATGCCCTTAGTGCGAGGTGTAAGTGGTGTTTCGTTACCATCATCTGCCCCTGGCATGGTTCAAAGACAAAGACAACAAAAAGGCAAGTGAAGAAATAAAAGCCCTACAACTACTAGGATGTAGATACAGCAAGTCGCTCACACTCAACCTGTAACACAAGTTCTTACAAATTCTTACCTTGCTTGACAGGAGGGGTCGTCTGCCAACAAGTGTACAGCAATGGACGAAGTGTATCGGTGCTGCAGCACAAGACCTGTCAAGCTGTAGAGTATGTGGAGCTATAGGTGGGCTGAAACAAGGAACGAACTAGCACCACGTTAGTTATAAAAGCGAGCTGAATAAGCGTTCAACGATAGTACTGTGCTGGTCCTAGGCTAGACCGTGCTAGAGACGCGAGCCTGGACACAAAGGAAAACCACAGCACACCCCTGAAAACAAGGTGGAAGAAACCTAAAATCAATATGAAAAACAGCCCCTTTTTTTCTTTTGAATCTTTTCTCTTTTCTTTTTTTTTCTTTTTTTTTCTTTTTTTTTGGGCAACCTCAAAAACTGATTATATAAACAAAGGAATACAAAAGAGCAATTCGCTACACACACTCTCTCTCTCTCTCTCTCTAGAGTAAGGCCGAACAAGTATGGAGTTATCTTTCTTTTTGGATCACAGTTCAATTCGGACTTCACAACAGATTCGACAGAGAGAAGATATGGTAATACTCGGCTGTGTATAGATGGTGACAAGAACTCGAAACTCTAAAGGACTAGACACTAAGACCAGCAACTCGACACAAACCGAAGCAACGCAAATTCAACAAGCCCTAACTAAAACGGTACTAGCCAAGGCACAAAGGTTTAATAGGATTATGGAAAAACTAATCTACTATATTTTTTTTGGCTTTTCTGGACTATAGGAAATTAATTAAAAACAGCAAAGGATTAGAAGTCTCTCACCGAAGAACCTTGCTCTGATTACCAACTGATGTGAACCCACTAGGGTTTTCGCCTGATCTTTCGATGAGAGGCGCTGGATAACTCGATTAGTGAATGGAGATGACGTTCACGGCCCGACTACAGCCCTCAAGACTGCGCCTTAGCAACCGATACACCGCCTCCAATGGCTGTCACGATCTTGTGGAGCGCAACACCCGGCCACTAGGGCACTCGTCCTGCAAGCAATCGAAGAACCAGCAAGAGCAAGTAGAACAAGTACTAAATTACCAGATGTAAATGAAGGTTTCAAACTCAATCTCTAATGAAGTGGGGTTTCGAAAACAAGAAGACGGGCGGCTAGATCAGCACGTGCGCTTACAAGCAAGTAGCGAAGGCTAAACTTTATCTAATCAAAACCCAGTTGTTCATGACGGCTCTAGATGTAAATAAATAGAGGGGAGGACGACCAAAGGGGTGCTAGAGTCGTCCTCCAACCCTAGAACGCGTCCCTAATGGACTCAACTTGATACATGGGCCATTGGTCCAAAATAGGGTGACGCAGCACCAAAATAGAAAAAGGTGTCGGCACGAAAACAAGGACTGCGCCCGACTCATAAGCTGCATAGATATGTGGTTGGACCCATTGGAAAGTAGACTTCATGAGCTTTCCAACAAGTATAGGAACGTCCCAGTTGGAGTCCATATGACGCCGTGGTGATCCATACAAGTTAGAGTTATTTTCCAGTCCGAATCCAACTCCCAAAACGTGTTGGGTTTGGACTCTTTGTTTCCTTGCTTTAGAAGCGACGTGGTAACTTGATAGAGGATGTTGTGGAGGCTTGGACCTGATCTCCAATCACCTTTGTTAAGTTATCACTCTTCCCATATGCAATCAGCCCTTGAAGTTGGTGTTGCCTCAAATTCTGAATGCAGTTGAACCTTCCCTTGCTGATCTTGTCCATTATTCCTGAGCAACACGAAAGTGCACGTGTCTCCATTGTCTAAATATGATTGACAAGAGTTTAAAACTGAACTTACTTGAAGGTTGAGTTGACGGGCACGAGCACGAGTAAGAGGACCAGCTATAGGTTGTGTCGGAGAGGATGTAGGACCAGCTATAGGTTGTGTCGGAGATGTAGGACCAGCTATAGGTTGTGTCGGAGATGTAGGACCAGCTATCGCTGGTGTTGATGTCCTCATCAATGCTTGACTAACTTGTTTAATTGTTTCATTCCAACATGACCAAGGCTTCTATGCCATAACCAACCCATGCTAGATTTAGTGAGCAAGCATGTTGACAATTTAGCTTCACTAGCATTGAAATCAACCAAGTATAGATTCTCATATCTAAAGCCTTTGAATATCAAGTTAGAGCTATCTACACTTATGATCTCTACATCATCAACTCCAAATATGCATTTGAAACCAAGATCACAAAGTTGAGCTACGGATAGCAAACTGAAGTTCCCGCTCTCTACTAAAAGCACATTGGAAATGCTCAAGTCATTGGATATAGCAATTTTACCAAGCCCTTTGACCTTGGCTTTGCCATTGTCACCAAATGTGATACTATCAACACCATTGTCATCATTTGGATTGATTGAATTGAACATTCTTGAATCACTGGTCATGTGTTGTGTGCACCCACTATCAAGTACCCAATGCCTTCCTCCGGCTTTATAATTTACCTACAAAATAAATCAATATTTCTTAGGTACCCATACTTGTTTGGGTCCTTAGAGGTTAGTGACTAAGCTTTTTTGTACCCAAATGGCCTTCTTCTTTGGACCCACAATTGGTGTACCAACAAACTTAGCATGCACACCCTTCTCACCCTTGGTAAGCACATAACAAGAATCAAATGGAATGTAAGATACATTAGCATTTTTCTTGTTCTTGTTCACTTTATTGCAATTAAGCTCTAGGTGCCGAACTTGCTTGCATTTGTTGCAATACCAACCATTGCTCTTCACAAAGCTAAGCTTGTGAGTTGCAAAGGCCGCCTTGCCTTTCTTGGGGGTATAGCCTAATCCCTCTTTGTTGAGAGAAAACCTTTGGCTACCCAAGCACTTTAGCAAGCAGGCCTCACCACCATAGGCCTTGCCTAGGGCGTGAGTGAGCTCATCCACCTCTCTCTTGAGAGTCTCATTCTCAACCTTTAGTGAGGTATCATAAGTGACACTAACACTAGAAGTAGAGGAAGAGTTGGTGGTGGTGGATGAAGACCTACAAGAAGAGTTAGTGGCAACAACAATAGGTGGGTTGGGTGATTCTTTAATTAAGTCACATGTTGTGCCCACATCACATGATACAACAACCTTTTCCCTGTTCTCTTCTAACAACAAGGAGTGAGCTTTCTCAAGCTTGGTGTGAGCCTTGCCAAGCTTCTCATGGGCTTCAACTAGCCTCTCATGATTAGCATTGAGCTCATCAAAGGATTGCTCAAGAGCTTTTAACTTCTTGGCCAATTCTTTGCACTTCTTGTTTTTAGATTGAATGAAAGATTCAGCTTGTTCTAACATGTCCATGAGTTGTTCATTAGTGAATTCATTTTCATCATCACTATCACTATCATGTTCCTGTTCACTTTCACTTTCATCATATTGTACCTTGTGGCCCTTGGCCATGAAGCATGAAGGAGTGTCGAAGAGTGATGGCTTGTTGATAGCAATGCTTGCAAGTGCCTTCTTTTCGGATGATTTGTCATCATCGCTTGAGTAAACATCCGAAGAGGCATCACTATCCCATGTCACAACCTAGGATCCACCCTTCTTCTTCTTCTTGAAGACCATCTTCTTCTCTTTCTTTTCTTTCTTCTCCTTCTTGTCCTTCTTGTTATGCTCATCATTGTCACTATTGTAAGGACAATCTGCCACAATATGATCAGGGCTCTTGCACTTGTAGCATAGCCTCACATATTCCTTGTTCTTGGAGTTGTCCCTTCTCTTCCTTGTATGGTAGCCCTTTTCCTTCATCATCTTGCCAAACTTGCGGATAAAGAGTGCTAGTGCTTCATCATCACTATCATCATTGGAACACTCCTCATCACTTGATTCTTCCTTGTTCTTGCTCTTGGATGAAGAGCTAGCTTTGAATGCTACACTCTTCTTCTTATCATCATCATCATCCTTCTTCATGACCTCATCATCATCATTGTCATTATACTGATCTTCGGTCATGACATCTCCAAGTACCTCATTCGGAGATACACTTGTCAATCCACCTCTAAAGATGATTGTTCTCAATGTCTTGAACCTCTTGGGCAAGCACATCAAGAACTTGTGAATGAAGTCCTCATCCTTCACTTTCTCACCAAGGCCCTTGAGGTCATTGATGATGACTTGGAGCCTATAGAACATTTTCGGAATTGACTCATCATCCTTCATATTGAAGTTTGATAGCTTGTCCTTAAGCATGTACAACTTGGCACTTTTTACCGTTGTAGTGCCCTCATATGTTTCTTCTAGCCTTGTCCACACTTCACTTGCCTTCTCAAGATCTTTGACTTGTTCAAATAACTTTGAATCAATGCCATTATAGTTGTGTTGAGAGCCATTGTATTGCATTGCTTGTTTGCTCTCTCATTGTCGGTGGGGTTAGCGGGGTCAAGGATCACAAAATCATTCTCCATGACTTCCCACACTCTATCATTGATTGATCCTAGATACATTTTCATTTTTCTCTTCCAATAGTCAAAAGAACTTGTGCCACCAAAGAACGGTCGTTTGCCCCCAACATGGTTGAACACTATTTGAGCCATAATTTGAGCACCGAGGTTGTTAAGCCTTCACAAAACGGTGACCACGGCTCCGATACCACTTGAAAGGTCCTAATATGGCTAGAGGGGGGTGAATAGCCTATTTAAAAATCTACAAACTCACTAGAGCAAGAGGTTAGTAGATAACAAGCATAGTTTTTGCTCTAGCTCTAAAGGGGTGTTTGCCAGCCACCTATCCAACAATTCTAGTTGCTATGATCACTATGCACACAAGAGCTACGTCACTACTTACAATAGAGAGTTATCTAAAGTTTCTATACAAGTAAGTAAGCTACTCTAGTTTGCGGGAATGTAAGAGAGATGGTTTGATCTTTATACCGCCACGTAGAGGGGATGAACCAATGAATAATATGAAGTCCAATCACCGAGAGAAATCCAATGAACAATCACAATGGAGACACACAATTTTCTCCTGAGGTTCGCGTGCTTGCTAGCACGCTACGTCCCTGTTGTGTCGACCAACACTTGGTGGTTCGGCGGCTAAGAGGTGTAGCACGAACGTCGTCCTCACCAGGACACCACAAGAACTGACCCACAAGTGAGGTAACTCAATGACACGAGCAATCCACTAAAGTTACCTTTCGGCTCTCCACAAGGAAGGTACAAGACCCCTCACAATCACCAGGAGATGTCCACGAACAATCACCAACTCGTGCCAATGCTCCTCCGCTGCTTCAAGCCGTCTAGGTGGCGGCAACCACCAAGAGTAACAAGAAAACCGCAGCCAAATCGATCCTCAAGTGCCACTAGATGCAATCACTCAAGCAAATGCACTTGGAAAAACTCCCAATCTCACAAAGATGAATAATATATGAAGGAGATGAGAGGGAGGTGTTTGCTTAGGCTCACAAGGATTAAAGTATGCTAGAATGCCAAGAGAGAAAGCTGGCCAACAACTATTTATAAGCTCCTCAAAATAAGTAGAGTCGTTGGCTCTTTCACTAGGCTAAAAACGGGGTCACCTGACGAACCGCAGGGGCACCGGACGCTCAACCCCTGTGTCTGGTGCTCCGGAAACAGCCACGAGTTTCCCTATCCACTTTCGTGCGTTGATCTCTAACGGTCACCTGCAGAGCACCGGACGCGCTCAAGTTGGCACCGGACGCGTCCTGTACTCACCGGACTTAAACTCAGGGAGGTCTGCAAACTCGCGGGGTCACCGGACGCTGAGCACGGACCGTTCGGTGCTCACTGGTCTCATACCTAGAGAGCATTGCAAAAGCGCAGAACACTAGACTCAAAACACCGGACGCTCAAACAGGGTCCAACCTGCGTCCGGTGCTGGGCGTCCGGTGCCTAACCCTAGTTGAGCTAGGCACTGCCTACACACCGGACGCACAGACACAGTGTCTGGAGCATCTGAGCCAGCGTCCGGTGAGTGTTTCTTAGCGAGAAACACTCCCGCGACTTCTCTAATTTTCCCACCGGTGCAATAGAAAAATTGCACGTCATTTTCTCAAAAAAGCGCGGAATCCCGCCGAGCAAGCTTGGTGGGAGGGGGAGAGGAACCCATCCTCTCTCTACCCTTCAAACTACACCTCCTTTTCAAAGTGTGCCAACACCACAATGTGTAAACCAACATGTGCACGTGTGTTAGCATTTTCACAAATATTTTCTTCAAAGGAGTTCAGTTAGCTCACTAGGTTCTAAATGCATGCACATGAATAATGTGCACCTAGTGGCACTTGATAACCGCTTAGCCAAAGAATTTCCCTCTTTATAGTATGGCTATCTATCCTAAATGTGATCACATCCTCTATGGTGTCTTGATCACAAAAACCAAAACCCTAAGCAATACCTTTGCCTTGATCTCCATAGGGTTTTGTTTTTCTCTTTCTTCTTTTCCATGTTGAGCACTTGATCATCTTGTGGTCATCACCATCATCACCATGATCATCTCTTGCTCCATCACTTGGCATGAACCAACCTCATTAAGTCTACACATACTTAGTATAGAGGTTAGTACTAGGGTTTCATCAATTATCAAAAACCAAACTAGGGCTTTCAACAGTTTGCGCCTAATGCACCATAGTCTAAGAAACCATTTTGGACGCACCTGTTGGTACTCCTGGGTGAAGAGGCTCAAGTGGAAGCTTAGTTTGGTCTTTTTGGAGATAGTGCTAATTTTGATGCAAGATAGGTGCACGGTTTGCATGGAACGTACCATATGCTCAAAAATCAATTTGGACGCACTAGATGGAAGACCTAGATGATGTGTGTCATATGGAATCTCGCTTTGGTCTGTTTGGAGACAGTGTTGGTTTCAGTGCAAGATATGTGCACGATTTGCACCTAATGCACCATAGGCTGAGAAACCATTTTAGACGCACCTAATGGTACTCCTTGGTGAAGAGGCTCAAGTGGAAGCTCGATGTGGTCTATTTGGAGATAGTGCTAATCTTGATGCAAGATAGTTGCACGGTTTGCATGGAACATACCATATGCTCAGAAATCAATTTTGATGCACCCGATAGAACTCCTAGATGACGTGTGTCATATGGAATCTTGCTTCATTTTGTTTGCAGACAGTGTTAGTTTTAGTGAGTGCACGGTTTGCGCCTAATGCACCATAGGCTAAGAAACCATTTTTGATGCACTCAATGATACTCCTAGGTGAAGAGGCTCAAGTGGAAGCTTGGTTTGGTCTGTTTGGAGATAGTGCTAATCTTGATGCTAGATAGGTGTACAGTTTGCATGGAACATATCATATGCTCGGATATCAATTTGGACGCACATAATGGAACTCCTAGATGACGTGTGTCATATGGAATCTTGCTTCGGTTTGTTTAGAGACAGTGCTAGTGTCGGTGCAAGATAGGTGCGCGGTTTGTACCTGATACACCATAGGCTAAGACACCATTTTGGATGCACTTGATGGTACTCCTAGGTGAAGAGGCTCAAGTGAAAGCTCGGTATGATCTGTTTGGAGATAGTGCTAATTTTCATGTAAGAAAGGTGCATGGTTTGCCTAGAACGTACCATATGCTTGAAAATAAATTTGGATACACCCGATGGAAACTCCTAGATGATGTGTGTCATATGTAATCTCGCTTTGGTCCATTTGGAGAAAGTGTTAGTTTTGGTGCAATTTGCGCCTAATGGACCATAGGCTAAGAAACAATTTTGGATGCACCCGATGGTACTCCTAGGTAAAGGGGCTCAAGTAAAAGCTCAGTTTGGTCTATTTGGAGATAGTGCTAATCTTGATGCAAGATAGTTGCACGGTTTGCATGGAACTTACTATATGCTTGGAAATCAATTTGGACGCACCCAGTGGAACTCCAAGATGACGAGTGTCATATGGAATCTCACTTTAGTCTGTTTGGAGACAGTGTTAGATTCAGTGCAAGATAGCTGCACGGTTTGTGCCTAATGCACCATCGGCTAAGAAACAATTTTGGACGCACCCGATGGTACTCCTAGGTAAAGGGGCTCTAGTGAAAGCATAGTTTGGTCTGTTCGAAGATAATGCTAATCTTTATGCAAGATAGGTGCACGTTATGCACGGAATGTACCATATGCTCAGAAATCAATTTGGACGCACCCGATGAACTCTTAGATGACGTGTGTCATATGAAATCTCACTTCGGTCCGTTTGGAGATAGTGTTCGTTTCGGTGCAAGATTAGTGCATGGTTTCTGCCTAATGCACCATAGGCTAAGAAACCATTATGGAAGCACCCGATGGTACTCCTAGGTGAAGAGGCTCAAGGGAAAGCTTGCTATGATCTGTTTGGAGATAGTGCTAATCTTCATGTAAGATAGGTGCACGGTTTGTATGGAATGTACCATATGCTTGAAAATCAATTTGGACGCACCCGATAGAACTACTAGATGATGTGTGCCATGTGATATCTCGCTTTGGTCTATTTGCAGATAGTGTTAGTTTCAGTGCAAGATAGGTGCACGGTTTGTGCCTAATGCACCATACTCTAAGAAGATATTGCACGGTTTGTGACTAATGCACCATACTCTAAGAAATGATTTTGGACGCACCCGATGGTACTCCTAGGTGAAGGGGCTCAAGTGAAAGCTCAGTTTGGTCTGTTTGGATATAGTGCTAATCTTGATGCAAGATAGTTGCACGGTTTGCGTGGAATGTACCATATGCTCAGAAATCAATTTGGTTGCACCCGATAGAACTCCAAGATGACGTGTGTCATATGGATCTCACTTCGGTCCATTTGGAGATAGTGTTAGTTTTGGTGCAAGATAGGTGCACAGTTTGTGTCTAATGCACCATAGGCTCAGAAACCGTTGTGGAAGCACCCAATGATACTTCTATGTGAAGAGGCTCAAGTGAAAGCTCAGTACAATCTATTTGGAGATAGTGTTACTTTTGGTGCAAGATAGGTGCACGGTTTGTTCCTAATGCACCATTGTGGGGGTATAAACCCCTATACCCATACGGCTAGACTTGGGCCAGGAGGCTTGGCCCATTACGAGACAAGCTCAAGGTTTGATCTGACAGCTCGGAGTTTCGCGCAAGGAAACGAGACGTGGAGATCAAACAGGATTCTAGTCGGTTAGAATAGGAATTGATATCGAACTATCTATGGCAATTGTAACCGACTAGGATTAGTTTCCAGATCTGTAACCCTGCCCTCCGGACTATATAAGGAGAGGCAAGGGACCCCCCTAGGACATCATATTCTCTCAACACAAATCAATACAACCAGACGCAGGACGTAGGTATTACGCCAACTCGGCGGCCGAACCTGGATAAAAAGCTTGTCCGTGTCTTGCGCCACCATCGAGTTCGTAGTTTGCGCACCGTCTACTGATAAACTACTACCGTGGGTATACCCCAAGGTAGACTGCCGACTAGCTTTCGTCGACAGTGGCGCGCCAGGTAGGGGGTGTGCGTGCAACTTCTCCGGCGAACGAGATGGTCATAATCCCAGCTTCCGCGACCGTGCCCGAAGGCCTCACGCTCACCGTCGGCCAGATCACGTGGACTACGCGCAGCGGTGGCCTCACGACCACGGTTTCGGAAGAAACTCAGATCCAATCTGAGATCACGTCGTCTCCGACCACTCGGGTGACGGCACCGAGCGCCCGACCACCGTTCCCGCTCTACAAGGGAAAGAAGATCGACTGCTCGGACCTTCTCCAAGCGCTTGATCGTGCCGATTCCAAGCTACTCGAAGCCTCCCAACTAGTAGATGGGATCCGGCGCCAGCCTGATCAAGCCGCCCCAACGGATTTTTTCAAATCTCGCCGGCCGACTCGTGTCGTTACACACGAACGGCTAGGAATGTCTCTGACGATAACCTCAACTCCCTCAGGGCGATCCGTCAAGCTCAGGGCTAACCCGGAGGAAGATTATCTTTGCGGCCTGAACAACTCGGCCTCTCTCTACTCACGGCACATCCAATCCGTTTTCACCAAGGCGGGTTGGCCGCCAAAAAGGAACGGTCAATCTGCTCGTCACTACGTCAACATGGTGACGATCCGCGAACTACGGGATGGCCAGGCTTCCAGCACCAATTCGAGCACCGGTTCCGTCCCCACCGAAGTTATAAACTCCGAAGACGAGGACTACGACCTGGATTTGCTTTCACATCCTCCGGGTTTCTCTCGTTTCCCGGTATTCCCCCCCGGCGAGGAGACATTGTTTTTAACGTCAGCGCCGACGAGCCGGTCGTTGATGGAGAAACAGACGAGCAAAGGCAGCTCTGCGAGCAGCGTAACGCTGATCGCGCCCGACGACACGCGGATGAGGAACGACAAATTCCACCACATAATCTCAGCGACGCCTTTGATATGGTCGGGGACCAGCCAGTCTACAAAACGCCAAGCGCCAACGTGGCTGTCGCCATGGCTAACCTAGATCGGCTCCCCGATACTCCTGAGTGCCAGGGAGTCCGAACCAGCGTCCGAGCGCACCTGATCGCCGCAATGGGACAGACAGCCACTCTGCTCAAAAGAGCCCAAGCCGTCTCTTATACGGAAGCCACCTCCGACCAGACTAATCGTAGCCGGACCTCACCGCCTCCCAGCAGGCATCACCGTAGCCGTTCCCCCGACAACCATCGCAATAATTCACGGCGTGACGATGGTGGTCGGGATGCTGACGGTCACCGCGAGTAGAACCGCAGGCGCGGTCAAGAAGTAAACCAGCACAGGGATCTTCGATATAACATCCCTCCTAAAGACGCCCGGGACCGCATCAACAGACGCGCCACGGAGAGAGCAGTCCACGAAGACCTGCACCGTATCGAGTACGATGCAACGCACGGCCCCCCGGGCCTAAGACAGTTCTCCTCACACCTCCGCCAGGTCGTGAGGCCCCGCAATTTCAAGCTCGAGAAACTCAAAAAATACGACGGCAAGGAAAATCCAGAGAACTGGATCACTATATGAAATCGCCGTCCGATCAGCAGCGGGGGATGAGCACGTCATGGCCAACTACTTCCCAGTAGTCCTCGACCAGGCTGGTCATCAGTGGCTTCTTGGCTTGCCCGAGGACTCCTTCGACTCTTGGGAAGAGCTACGCCAGGCTTTTATCGACAACTTCATCGCCACATGCGAGCAGCCTGGAAACAAGTATGACCTCGAAAGGATAAGGGACAGGAAAAACGAACCTTTACGCGATTACATCCGACGATTCTCGGATATGCGCCTTAAGATCTCGAAGATTTCCCACGACGAGGCCATCTCTGCCTTCATCAAGGGCCTATGTTTCCATGAAGCACTGAGGAACAAACTGTTGTGCAAAAGGCCAACAACGATGGCGGAGCTCCTCGCCACGGCTAAAAATTACGACGATGCAGAGAAACTAATCCAAGACGATGCGAGAGGTCCCGGGTAGCCTCCCCGGCGAGATGACGGTCGCGGTCGTTTCGACAACAGGAACCACCGCCGCTCCGACAACCGCGATCACAGAGAAGGCTGGGATCGGCGGCGCGATAATCGCGACGACTTCAGAGGAAAGCGCCCCCGCGACCACAACCACGAAGTGAATACGGTCAAGCGTCCCCACGGGCGGCGAGACTACCAAGAAGACTACAACAAAATGTTGAAGGGACCGTGCCAACTACATCCAAAATCTAATCATACCATGGAAGAGTGCCGCGTCCTCAAAAACATCTATACACGGCGGGCCGCCCAAGACGACTCCGCCAAGAAAAACGGCAAGCGAGACGGGCACGACCACGAAGATGAGGACGAGGACCAATATAGGGACCCTCGACACCAATACGTCAGCCCCACCGACGTGGTCCACTCCATCTTCGGGGGCAAGGTATCCATCGAATCTAAGCGAGAAAGAAAGCTATTAAAAAGAGCCTGCCTCAACATAGACAGCACGGACGGACTGATCGCAGACCCGAAGTTTCCCCCGTTTTCGCACAGGGAGATCTCCTTCAGCAGGAAGGATCAGTGGGCCGCTATCCCAGAACCAGGACGTTTCCCTCTAATCCTGGACCCTTGCATCAACAGCATCAGATTCGAGCGCGTGCTCGTGGACGGAGGAAGCTCCATTGACATCCTCTTCCGCAACAGCCTGCCCGCTCTCAAGATATCTCCTGCACAACTAAAACCCTACGATGCTCAATTCTGGGGAGTTTTGCCAGGTCAGAGTTCAGTGCCCCTCGGACAGATAACATTGCCTGTCCAATTCGGCACACCCGACCACTTTCGGACAGCGTTCGTCAACTTTGTGGTCGTGGACTTCGACGGGACCTACCACGCCATACTGGGCCGACCATCGCTGACAAAGTTCATGGCAGTCCCGCACTACTCATACCTGGTCCTTAAGATGCCTATGGAGAAGGGTGTCCTAACTGTCAGAGGCAATATCTACACCGCATATACCTGCGAAGAGGAAAGCTTCAAGATCACCGAGGCCATCGACCTCTCAATTCGCATGGCAGAAACAGCAACCCAAGCCGCGCAGCTGCCTCCCGACCAGCTCCGATTACCCGAGCAGGAGACTGCCAAGAAGAATTCAAAATCCAAGGAGTATAAGGAAGTACAACTGGTCGACGGCAGCCCCGAGAAGACGGCCCTCATCGGGGCCAATCTGGACCCCAAATAGGAAGACGCGCTCGTCAGGTTTCTAAGGGACAACGTAAGCGTTTTCGTATGGAAACCCGCAGATATGCCTGGCGTCCCACGAAACCTGATCGAGCACTCCTTAAATGTCTCGAAGACCGCAAGACCCATCAAGCAAAAGCTGCGACGGTTCGCTCGTGACAAAAAGGAGGCTATTAGGACAGAAATAACACGGCTTCTAGCAGCCGGATTCATAAAAGAAGTGTATCATCCCGATTGGCTCGCCAATCCGGTCCTTGTACGCAAAAAGAATAATGAATGGAGAATGTGCGTTGATTACACTGATCTCAATAAACACTGTCCTAAAGATCCTTTTGGTCTCCCTCGCATCGACGAGGTGGTCGACTCAACGGCCGGATGCGAACTCCTCTCTTTCTTAGACTGCTACTCTGGTTATCACCAGATCTCGCTAAAGGAAGACGATCAGATCAAAACATCTTTCATTACTCCTTTCGGCGCATATTGCTGCACGACTATGTCATTCGGACTTAAAAATGCCGGAGCCACTTATCAACGGGCCATACAACAATGCCTCCACGACGAGATTCGTGACGACCTCGTCGAGGCCTATGTAGATGACGTCGTCGTCAAAACGAGGGATGCAAGCACCCTAATCGACAACTTAGACCAAACTTTTAAGGCGCTTAATAGGTACAAGTGGAAGCTTAACCCCAAAAAGTGCATCTTCGGTGTCCCTTCTGGTCTACTGCTCGGCAACATTGTCAGTCGTGACGGCATACGGCCAAATCCTTCAAAAGTAAAAGCAGTACTCGACATGCGACCACCTAAAAACGTCAAGGATATTCAGAAGCATACCGGATGCATGGCCGCCCTCAGTCGCTTGATCTCAAGACTAGGAGAAAAAGGCCTCCCTTTCTTCAAACTCTTGAAAGCGTCGGAAAAATTTTCTTGGACAGAGGAAGCCGACGCCGCGTTCGCTCAGCTTAAGACTTTCCTCACTTCACCACCTATTCTTACAGCGCCTCAGCCCAATGAAGACCTACTCCTTTACATTGCTGCAACCGACAGGGTTGTTTCCACGGCAATAGTGGTCGAACGAGATGAGCCAGGTCATGTCTACAAGGTCCAGAGACCCATTTACTTCATAAGTGAAGTCTTAAACGAGTCCAAGGCCAGGTACCCACAAATACAGAAGCTCATATACGCCATTCTAATAACGTCAAGAAAGCTGAAGCACTACTTCGATGGCCATCGAGTCTTGGTAACCACCAGTTTCCCTCTCGGGGACATTCTACGTAATAAAGACGCCAACGGCAGAATCGTAAAATGGGCGATGGAATTATGCCCATTTTCCCTGGAGTTCCAGAGCCGCACCACAGTCAAGTCCCAGGCCCTGGTCGATTTCATCGCTGAATGGACGGATCTAAACGAGCCTCCCGTTCCCGATGTCTCCGACCACTGGTCAATGTTCTTTGACGGATCCTTGAACATCAACGGCGCCGGCGCTGGGATACTATTCGTGTCGCCTAACAAGGACAAACTGCGTTACGTCCTTAGGATCCTCTTTCCGGCATCAAACAATGTCGCCGAATACGAAGCATGCCTGCACGGCATAAGGCTAGCCGTTGAGCTGGGAGTCAAACGCCTCTGCGTCTATGGCGACTCTGCTTTAGTTATCAACCAGCTCAACAAGGAGTGGGACGCAACCCACGAGAAGATGGATCTCTACTGCAAAGAAATTCACAAATGGGAAACCAACTTCTACGGCATAGAGTACATCCACGTGGTCCGGGATAAGAACCAGGCAGCAGATGCGTTGTCGAAGTTAGGGTCATCTCGGGCCCAAATCCCGCGGGGTATTTTCGTCCAGGACATCCATGAGCCAAGTGTGGGCACTGGCCTGGTCGAAAAGCAACTCACGGAGGCACTGCTCATAGACGATGCCACTCCGACAACCAGTGGCCGCGATTGGCGCACCCCGTTCATAAGATATATATCGGACGGGTCAGGCTTTCAGGACAAAACAGAGAATGAACGCCTCATTCGACGATCAAAGAACTACATACTGGTGGACGGCAAACTTATGCGAAAAAATGCAAGTTCCGAAGTACTGCTCAAATGCATATCCCAAGATGATGGCATCAAGCTCCTAGAGGACATACACGCCGGATCCTGCGGCAATCACGCTGCATCCAGAACGCTGGTCGGGAAAGCCTTCCGAGCAGGTTTTTATTGGCCAACTGCGGTCAACGACGCAGAAAAACTGGTCCGACACTGCGAGGGATGTCAGTTCTTCGCTAAAAGGACCCACGTACCTGCTCATGAGATTCAAACCATCCCGTCATCCTGGCCCTTCACCTGCTGGGGGCTCGACATGATCAGGCCATGTAAACCAGCCCCCGGCAACTTCAAGTTCGTTTTCGTCTTAATCGACAAGTTCTCCAAGTGGATTGAATACATGCCACTGGTCAAAGCAACCTCCGAGAAGGCTGTGGAGTTCCTTAATCAAATCATACACAGGTTCGGGATCCCAAACAGTATAATCACCGACCTGGGTACTCAGTTTACTGGCACCACATTTTGGGACTTCTGCGATGATAGGGGCATAGTCATAAAATATGTGTCAGTAGCTCACCCACGGGCCAATGGTCAAGTTGAGCGCGCAAACGGAATGATCATCGACGCCCTAAAGAAAATGCTGTACACCGAGAACGACAGGGCTCCCGGTCGATGGATGAAAGAGTTACCGGCCGTGGTCTGGGGCCTCCGAACTCAGACCAGTCGGAACACAGGAGTGTCACCCTACTTCATGGTTTACGGCACTGAGGCAGTCCTGCCGTCTGACATAACCTTCGGTTCTCCTAGGATTGAAAACTTCGACCAGTCAACAGCCGACAACTCCAGAGAGCTCGAAATCAATTGCATGGAGGAAAAGCGTTTGAATTCTTGTCTCCGAACAGCAAAGTATCTCGCGGCAGTCAGGCGATACCACAACAAGAACGTCAAGGACCGTTCCTTCGCAGTCGGCGATCTGGTACTTAGGTGGAAAACAAGCCAAGAGGGAATGCACAAGCTATCAACTCCCTGGGAAGGACCCTTTGTGGTCGCCGAAGTCACACGACCCACGTCCTACAGATTGGCATACCCAGACGGAACACACGTGCCTAACTCTTGGCACATAGATAAATTGCGCCGATTTTATCCATAAGTTCTAATAACCTTCGCTTGTAAATATCTTATAGCTGTCAATAATAAAAGTTTCTCTTTTTTGCCTATACTTTGTTACACGCAGAACTCGGAAAGCCTTCTGCAACGGAAGCTCTTAGCGACTACAAAGTCAAATACAGTGGCACGTCACTCAGATAATTGTACAGCGCTCAAAATAACAGTCATGACAAAAGCAAACTTTATTACAAACTTTACATACAAAGTTTACAATAAATACCCTGACGGGCAGTCGCTAGACTATTCCTACAGTCTACCCTATTGGCCTACTGCTCGGGCTGATCACCCGCCTGGCCCTGCTGCCCGGACGAAGGGGTCGGGGCCACCGGCGCCTGGCTGGTCGAGACCGCAGGCGTCAACCGCCCATCTCCTGCAATAGACGCGCCCGACAGCTCCCTGGCCGACCTGTCTGAACCCGGCTGGTCGGGGGGAGTGGTCGTTCCGCATAGATTGATGTCGCCGATCACCGTTGACAACAAGTCCAGCAGACCACCCCGAAGCTCGTCCGCCTCCTGCGGGCCGACCTCCTTGGGATACCCTTTCTCCAGCCTGGTCAAGTCGACCAGGGGGTAGTGGGCGCGCACCATGCTAAGGACATGCACGCTAGCAAACTCCCCGGCGTCCTTCACGAATTGTTAGAGCCAGTCCCACGCCCGTTGCGCTTTTTCCACTGGAGTCAATCTCGGCGCGCGGGGCTGGCTCTCTGGGAGCTCGAGACTGATCAAATCCAGAACCGGGGACACTCCTCTCCAAATCTTGCAGCAGTTGACCTTCCAGGAGTCCCGATCCTTGACCAGATCCTCCAGGTGCTTCTTGGTGTTTACCTTGAGCACTGCAAATCAAGGAAGATGTTAGTCTCGGCGTGTCAAACAGAGCGATAAGAGGAAAACAACGGGAGCGGCGCGTGATACCAGACAACTCCCGGTCCCTCTGGCTTAGCTCCTCCGCTGCTCGGCGACCGGCCTCCAGCGCCCCAGCTAGCTCTTGACCGAGCTGCTCCTTCTCCTGTCGGAGGCGCGCCACCTCCTCCTCCAAGTCTACGTGAATCACAACCCGGTCAGTAAAGTAAACTACACAGCTACACAAAGCTGCTTGGAGCACGTGACTGACCTGACCGCTGCCGGTACTGGTCGGCCAAGCGACGAGTGAGCTCGAGACGACGCTCCTCCTGGGCGTTTACCTCGGCCACCTTCTCCCCAACCTCCGACCGCAGCCGGTCTACCTCCGTGGACAAGGCCTTATTCTCGGCCACAATTCCCTCAATCTGGTCGAAGCACCGTTTTCGGTACTTCGCCGTTTTCATCGCGCCCTGCAAGGAAGAACACATGTCGAACACAGGAACACTGCACAAAAGTTATCCCAGCAGAACACCGGACCACCTACCTTAACCTCCTCCACGAGGCGCTTAGCCGCGCGCTCCACCCTCGCAGCCTCCTCCGTCTCCGCGAGCTCCTCGTGGCCAATAAAGTGGTCCCCGCGTTGGCGCCACACGTAGACGTGCTGGCGGCCTTCACGGGGATGACCCTGGACCTCCTCCACATCGTCGTCAGAGGCCTCCTGGGGCTCCTCGTTTGCCGCACTACCTCTGGCTGCGGTTGAGGGCATTACTGGTCCCTAGCCTAGGCCAGAGGAGCCCACGGGCGAAGAAGCCCCTGCTCGGGGCGGCGTCAACACCCTCCCTTCTTCGGCTGGAGGAGTTGGGACTCTGCTCTCCTCCTCTACAACAGTACTCGGGGGAGGGACCCTTGCTGCCTCCTCATCCCTCGGCTGAGTGCTCGTCGCAGCACTTGCCGGGGCAGATTGGTCCTCGGCGCCCGCCGCCGCTGCAGGTAGCTCTGTGACCTGTGGCGCGGCGTCTTCAGCGGTGGCAACAGGAGCGGCCGTCCCCTGCTCCGAGGCCTGGTCGGGGTTGACGTCCGACGCCGCGCTACATAATAGAGGGATATTTTCAACAACAGTTAAAAAAAATCGCCAAAATACGTAAGTCGAACACTTACAGGTCCGAGCGACGGTGGGTCGTGGTGAACCTCCTCCTTGCCCGGCCGGTCGACACCTGTGCCCCCATCTCCACAGCGCGAGGCGCAGGAGGGTCGCCGGCCACCCGATCAGCAGTGGTCGGCACGCTGTCCGGACGGCTATGAGGCCTCCGGACCAACGATGGTGTGGCCTCCTCCTCCTCATCGTCGTCGTCGGTAATCCGAACGAACCGACGACGCTTTGGCGCTCGGCTGCTCTCTGCTGGCAGCGTCGGCGCCGGCGATGGATCCGCCGCCATTGGCCTTTTCCCCGCCACTCTTTCCTCAGTGGTCGGGACGGGGCGGGCCTGGTCTTCCTCACTGCTGGTGTAACGAGTACACCGAGCAGTGTCTTCCTCCGGCGGATTTTCTCCCGCAGGATTCTCCATTCCAGGTGCCAGTGATACATACACTGTGCACCGGTCGACATCTCCGATCTGCAAAAGTAACAAAGATAAGTCAGCAGCAGACAACATACGGATGCTAAAGCGAAGTAATCAATAACATACCTTAGGCGCTGGTCGCCCCAACTTGAAGGCTTGCACCCGATCACTGCCACGGATGAAGCCTCCGTCCGCGAAGTTGAACAGCTCGTTCAACAGCTGCTGTACCTCCGCCTTCTCCAAGATCTCAGGTCGCATCCTGGTCGGGTCCACGCTTCTGGCACACTCGTACGCCGAGTGCACCCTCTTCTGGCAGGGCATCACCCGACGGCACACGAAGTTGCCGACCACGCCTAGCCCGTCCAGACGCGACCAGTCGATCAGCTGCATCAGGTCTGCCACTTGACTGTCGTACTCTGGGCGATCGGTCCAGCTCACCCTCTTCTCGGGGATGTATCCCACGTCGCAGAACGTGGAGCTGCCCGGTTCCTCTCTGATGTAGAACCACTTCCTGTACCATTCAGTCAGAGAAGTGTTCTAGGGGCAGTGCAGATAGCGGTTCTTCATCCCGTCGCGAAGGTTGAGGTATACTCCACCTGCAACCTTAGAGCCTCCAACTGCCCCCTTCTTTCTCAAACAAAAAAGATAGCGAAAGAGATCGAAGTGCGGTTCTATGCCTACATAGGCCTCGCACAAATGGATAAAAGTTGAAATAAGAAGGATTGAGTTCAGGTGCAGATTGCAAATCCCGATCTCAAAATACAAAAGAAGACCCTGAAGAAAAGGGTGAACAGGCACCCCAAAACCCCTCTTAACGAAATCTTCAAACACGACGATCTCACCGGCGCGGGGGTCGGGGTAGCTCTCCCCCTCCGGTGCCCTCCAGCCGCCGAGCTCCGGGCTGTGCAGTAGCCCCATATCGACGAGGTCACCGAGGGACTTGGCGGTGCTGCGGGATTTCTTCCATTCTTTGGCCATCAGCTCGGACCTCTTCTTTGAATCGCTCTTCGCCATTGGAGGTGCAGAGGTGGATTCGAGTTTGGAAGGTGTAGATGATTGAAGGAGGCAAGAGTGGAAGGCTTGAAGGCAATGGCAGGGTAAGCAGTACAGGGGGAACTGTCGAGCTCTTATAACCCAAAACTTCACCCCTCCCACTTCCCGCATCCTCGGGAAGTGGGCGGGCCATACGGCGGATGCGGCGTTTCGGTTTTCAATGATCATCGACAATTAATGCGGCGGAGTTTTCGTACAAATTGATGGTTTCCTTTTCTCAAACCGCGCAAAGGGCGGCCGTACAGTTGCCAGGCGCAACTTTTCATGCATCCATCTGACATCCCGTCAGGAGGTCTCGTCACGTCAACTTTTTCTGGAAAAATTTTTTCAAAACAAGGAGACAAATATGGCAGAGAGTCAACAATCCAGGGACTGCACCGACCACCGAGCACTTGATGCTCGGGGACTGGTCGACCAGTCTATTAACTCGGAACTTCAACGACTGCACCGACCACCGAGCGCTTGATGCTCGGGGACTGGTCGACCAGTCTATTAACTCAGAACTTCAAAGACCGCACCGACCACCGAGCACTCGATGCTCGGGGACTGGTCGTCACATTTGTTGAGACTGCTCCGACCACCGAGCGCTTGCTGCTCGGGGACTGATCGCTTAGTTTATTGGTTTGGAAATCAGCAAGCTAAAGAGTTCGCCGACCATTGTACACCCGGGGACTGGTTGACCAGAGCGTCGAACTGCAAACTCCATGGTAAATGAGCATGGGATGCTTTGGGACTGGATAATTTTGGTTTTTTAAGACCTTGCTACAAGGTTCATACTTCGCCTTCCACCAAGCTCGGGGACTACATCAGTACGATGCATCTAGCGATGCATCCCACATACAAAGCAGCTTTGGAGATTCTTCTTTGGACCCTGGCACCACGTGACTACGTCACCTGCTACCAGGCTCGGGGACTAAGTGGGCACACTTCACCTTGCGGTGAATTTGCTTGTTTCGTTGATGGACTGTACTTTTGAAAAAGTAAAGTGGGCACACTTCACCGAAAAAGAAATATTTTTTCTCGAGAGCACCATGCATTCTTCGAACAGTTGGCTTCTTTGATGATGAAGTTAATCGGACGCCTTTAGATTTGTTCAAACTGTTGTCGCAACTATTTGGGAAACTTTCATAATGATTGAAGATATTAAGTTTCATTGGTCAAAGAAGCTCAAGACGGCGTGTTACTTCACAATACATGGTGCTCGGGGACTAGCTGTGGGGGTATAAACCCCTATACCCATACGGCTAGACTTGGGCCAGGAGGCTTGGCCCATTACGAGACAAGCTCAAGGTTTGATCCGACAGCTCAGAGTTTCGCGCAAGGAAACAAGACGTGGAGATCAAACAGGATTCTAGTCGGTTAGAATAGGAAATGATATCGAACTACCTATGGCAATTGTAACCGACTAGGATTAGTTTCCAGATCTGTAACCCTGCCCTCCGGACTATATAAGGAGAGGCAAGGGACCCCCCTAGGACATCATATTCTCTCAACACAAATCAATACAACCAGACGCAGGACGTAGGTATTACGCCAACTCGGCGGCCGAACCTGGATAAAAAGCTTGTCCGTGTCTTGCGCCACCATCGAGTTCGTAGTTTGCGCACCGTCTACCGATAAACTACTACCGTGGGTATACCCCAAGGTAGACTGCCGACCAGCTTTTGTCGACAACCATACTCAAAGAAAACATTTTTGATGCACCCAATGGTACTCCTAGCTGAAGAGGCTCAAGTGGAAGCTCGGTTCGGTCTATTTGGAGATAGTGCTAATCTTGATGCAAGATAGTCGCACGGTTTGCATGGAGCGTACCATATGCTCGGAAATCAATTTGGACGCACCTGATGGAACTCTTAGATGACATGTGTCATATAGAATCTCGTATTGGTCTATTTGGAGACAGTGTTAGTTTTGGTGCAAGATATTGCATGGTTTATGCCTAATGCACCATAGGCTAAGAAACCATTTTGGACGCACCAATTGGTACTGCTAGGTGAAGAGGCTCAAGTGGAAGCTTGGTTCGGTCTGTTTGGCGATAGTACTAATCTTGATGCAAGATAGGTGCATGGATTGCAAGGAATGTCCCAGATGCTTGGAAATCAATATGGATACACCCGATGGTACTCCTAGATGAAGTGTGTCATATGGAATGTCGCTTCGGTCCGTTTGGAGACAATATTAGTTTTAGTGCAAGATAGGTGCACAGTTTGCGCCTAATGCACCATGGTCTAAGAAACCATTTTGGACACACCTGTTGGCACTCCTAGGTGAAGAGGCTCAAGTGGAATCTCAGTTTGGTCTATTTGGAGATAGTGCTAGTGTTGATGCAAGATAGGTGCATGCTTTGCATGGAACATACCATATGCTTGGAAATCAATACCATACGCACCTGATGAAACTCCTAGATGACGTGTGTCATATGAAATCTGGCTTTGGTCTATTTAGAGATAGTGTTAGTTTCAGTGCAAGATATATGCACGGTTTGTGGCAAATGCACCATAGGCTAAGAAACCATTTTAGAAGCACCCGATGGTACTCCTAGGTGAAGAGGCTCAAGTGGAAGCTCGGTTTGGTCTATTCAGAGATATTGCTAATCTTGATGCAATATAGGTGCACTATTTGTGTGGAACATATCATATGCTTGGAAGTCAATTTGGACACACCCAATGAAATTCCTAGATGACGTGTGTCATATGGAATCTTGCTTCGGTCTGTTTAGAGACAGTGTTAGTTTCGGTGCAAGATAGGTGCACGGTTTGCGCCTAATGTGATGTGTGTCACATGGAATCTAGCTTCGGTCTGTTTGGAGACAGTGTTAGATTCAGTGCAAGATAGGTGCACGGTTTGCGCCTAATGCACCATAGGCTAAGAAACGATTTTTGACGCACCCGATGGTACTTCTAGGTAAAGGGCTCAAGTGAAAGCTCAGTTTGGTCTATTTGGAGATAGTGCTAATCTTGATGCAAGATAGGTGCACGGGTAGCATGGAATGTACCATATGCTCAAAAATCAATTTGGATGCATCCGATAGAACTCCTAGATGACGTGTGTCGTACGGAATCTCACTTTAGTCCATTTTGAGATAGTGATAGTTCTGGTGTAAGATAGGTGCACGGTTTTCGCCTAATGCACCATAGGCTCACAAACCATTGTGGAAGCACCCGATGGTACTCCAAGGTGAAGAGGCTCAAGTGAAAGCTCAGTACGGTCTGTTTGGAGATATTGCTAATCTTCTTGTAAGATAGGTGCACGGTTTGCATGGAACATACCATATGCATGAAAATCAATTTGGACGCACCTGATAGAACTCCTAGATGATGTGTGTCATCTGATATCTCGCTTTGGTCTGTTTGAAGATAGTGTTAGTTTCGGTGCAAGATGGTGTATGGTTTGTGCCTAATGCACCATACTCTAAGAAGATATTGCACGGTTTGTGCCTAATGCACCATACTCTAAGAAACGATTTTGGACGCACCCGATGGTACTCCTAGGTGAAGGGGCTCAAGTGAAAGCTCGGTTTGGTCTATTTGGAGATAGTGCTAATCTTGATGCAAGATAGGTGTATGGTTTGCGTAGAATGTCCCATATGCTCTGAAATCAATTTGGATGCACCTAATGGAACTCCTAGATGACGTGTGTCATATGGAATCTCACTTCAGTCCGTTTGGAGACAATATTAGTTTCAGTGCAGGATAGGTGCACAGTTTTCGCCTAATGCACCATAGTCTAAGAAACAATTTTGAATGCACCTATTGGTACTCCTAGGTGAAGAGGCTCAAGCGGAAGCTCGGTTCGGTCTGTTTCGAGACAGTGCTAACCTTATTGCAAGATTGGTGCATAGTTTGCATGGGACATACCATATTCTTGGAAATCAATTCGGACGCACCCGATGGAACTCCTAGATGACATGTGTCGTATGGAACCTCGCTTCGGTCTGTTTGGAGACAATGTTAGTTTCGGTGCAACATAGATGCACGGATTGTGCCTAATGGACCACAGGCT
The DNA here is from genome assembly GCF_000003195.3 of Sorghum bicolor. Taxonomy (NCBI): domain Eukaryota; kingdom Viridiplantae; phylum Streptophyta; class Magnoliopsida; order Poales; family Poaceae; genus Sorghum; species Sorghum bicolor. The sequence goes on along the minus strand of NC_012875.2, from coordinate 20,852,851 downwards.
AAGAAATCATTTTGGATGCACCTATTGGTACTCCTAGGTGAAGAGGCTCAAGTGGAAGCTCGGTTCGGTCTATTTGAAGAGGCTAATCTTGATGCAAGATAGTTGCATAGTTTGCATGGAACATACCTTATGCTCAGAAATCAATTTGGACGCATCCGATAGAACATCTAGATGGCGTGTGTCATATGTAATCTTGCTTTGCTCCATTTAGAGAAAGTGTTAGTATCGGTACAAGATAGGTGCACGGTTTGCGCCTAATGCACCGCAGGCTAAGAAACCATTTTGGACACACCCGATGGTACTCCTAGGTGAAGTGGCTCAAGTGAAAGGTCGGTTCAGTCCATTTGGAGATAGTGCTACTCTTGATGTAAAATATGTGCACAGTTTATATGGAACGTATCATATGCTAGAAAATCAATTTGGACGCACCTGATGGAAATCCTAGATGACGTGTTTCATATAGAATCTCGTTTCGGTCCATTTGGAGACAGTGTTAGTTTTGGTGCAAGATAGGTGCATAGTTTGTGCCTAATGCACCATAGCCTAAGAAACCATTTTGGGCGCACCTGTTGGTACTCCTAGATGTAGAGGCCCAAGTGCAAGCATGGTTTGCATGGAACGTACCATATGCTCAGAAATCAATTTGGATGCACCCGATGGAACTACTAGATGACGTGTGTCATATGGAATCTCGGTTTGGTCTGTTTGGAGATAGTTTTAGTTTCGGTGCAAGATAGGTGCACAGTTTGTGTCTAATGCACCATAGTCTAAGAAACCATTTTGGACGCACCTGTTGGTCCGAGGTGAAGAGGCTCATGTGGAAGCTCGGTTCGGTCTATTTGGTGATGGTGCTAATCTTGATGCAAGATAGGTGCACGGTTTGCATGGAACGTACCATATGCTCAGAAATCAATTTGGACGCACCCGATGGAACTCCTAGATGACGTGTGTCATATGGAATCTCGCTTTGGTCCGTTTGGAGATAGTGTTAGTTTCGGTGCAAGATAGGTGCACGGTTTGCGCCTAATGCACCATAGGCTAAGAAACGATTTTTGACGCACCCGATGGTACTTCTAGGTAAAGGGCTCAAGTGAAAGCTCAGTTTGGTCTATTTGGAGATAGTGCTAATCTTGATGCAAGATAGGTGCACGGGTAGCATAGAATGTACCATATGCTCAAAAATCAATTTGGATGCACCCGATAGAACTCCTAGATGACGTGTGTCGTACGGAATCTCACTTTAGTCCATTTAGAGATAGTGATAGTTCTGGTGTAAGATAGGTGCACGGTTTTCGCCTAATGCACCATAGGCTCACAAACCATTGTGGAAGCACCCGATGGTACTCCAAGGTGAAGAGGCTCAAGTGAAAGCTCAGTACGATCTGTTTGGAGATAGTGCTAATCTTCTTGTAAGATAGGTGCACGGTTTGCATGGAACATACCATATGCATGAAAATCAATTTGGACGCACCTGATAGAACTCCTAGATGATGTGTGTCATCTGATATCTCGCTTTGGTCTGTTTGAAGATAGTGTTAGTTTCGGTGCAAGATGGTGTATGGTTTGTGCCTAATGCACCATACTCTAAGAAGATATTGCACGGTTTGTGCCTAATGCACCATACTCTAAGAAACGATTTTGGACGCACCCGATGGTACTCCTAGGTGAAGGGGCTCAAGTGAAAGCTCGGTTTGGTCTATTTGGAGATAGTGCTAATCTTGATGCAAGATAGGTGTATGGTTTGCGTAGAATGTCCCATATGCTCTGAAATCAATTTGGATGCACCTAATGGAACTCCTAGATGACGTGTGTCATATGGAATCTCACTTCAGTCCGTTTGGAGACAATATTAGTTTCAGTGCAGGATAGGTGCTCAGTTTTCGCCTAATGCACCATAGTCTAAGAAACAATTTTGAATGCACCTATTGGTACTCCTAGGTGAAGAGGCTCAAGCGGAAGCTCGGTTCGGTCTGTTTCGAGACAGTGCTAACCTTATTGCAAGATTGGTGCATAGTTTGCATGGGACATACCATATTCTTGGAAATCAATTCGGACGCACCCGATGGAACTCCTAGATGACATGTGTCGTATGGAACCTCGCTTCGGTCTGTTTGGAGACAGTGTTAGTTTCGGTGCAATATAGATGCACGGATTGTGCCTAATGGACCACAGGCTAAGAAATCATTTTGGATGCACCTATTGGTACTCCTAGGTGAAGAGGCTCAAGTGGAAGCTCGGTTCGGTCTATTTGAAGAGGCTAATCTTGATGCAAGATAGTTGCATAGTTTGCATGGAACATACCTTATGCTCAGAAATCAATTTGGACGCATCCGATAGAACATCTAGATGGCGTGTGTCATATGTAATCTTGCTTTGCTCCATTTAGAGAAAGTGTTAGTATCGGTACAAGATAGGTGCACGGTTTGCGCCTAATGCACCGCAGGCTAAGAAACCATTTTGGACACACCCGATGGTACTCCTAGGTGAAGTGGCTCAAGTGAAAGGTCGGTTCAGTCCATTTGGAGATAGTGCTACTCTTGATGTAAAATAGGTGCACAGTTTATATGGAACGTATCATATGCTAGAAAATCAATTTGGACGCACCTGATGGAAATCCTAGATGACGTGTTTCATATAGAATCTCGTTTTGGTCCATTTGGAGACAGTGTTAGTTTTGGTGCAAGATAGGTGCATAGTTTGTGCCTATTGCACCATAGCCTAAGAAACCATTTTGGGCGCACCTGTTGGTACTCCTAGATGTAGAGGCCCAAGTGCAAGCATGGTTTGCATTGAACGTACCATATGCTCAGAAATCAATTTGGATGCACCCGATGGAACTACTAGATGACGTGTGTCATATGGAATCTCGGTTTGGTCTGTTTGGAGATAGTTTTAGTTTCGGTGCAAGATAGGTGCACAGTTTGTGTCTAATGCACCATAGTCTAAGAAACAATTTTGGACGCACCTGTTGGTCCGAGGTGAAGAGGCTCATGTGGAAGCTCGGTTCGGTCTATTTGGTGATGGTGCTAATCTTCATGCAAGATAGGTGCACGGTTTGCATGGAACGTACCATATGCTCAGAAATCAATTTGGACGCACCCGATGGAACTCCTAGATGACGTGTGTCATATGGAATCTCGCTTTGGTCCGTTTGGAGATAGTGTTAGTTTCGGTGCAAGATAGGTGCACAGTTTGCGTCTCATGCACCATAGTCCAAGAAACCATTTTGGACGCACCTGTTGGTCCGAGGTGAAGAGGCTCAAGTGGAAGCTCGATTCAGTCTATTTGGTGATGGTGCTAATCTTGATGCAAGATAGGTGCACGGTTTGCATGGAACGTACCATATGCTCAGAAATCAATTTGGACGCACCCAATGGATCTCCTAGATGACGTGTGTCATATGAAATCTCGCTTTGGTCAGTTTGGAGACAGTGTTAGTTTTGGTGCAAGATAGTTGCACAGTTTGCGTCTAATGGCTCTAAAAAAAGTTTGCGCCTAATGCACCATAGTCTAAGAAACCTTTTTGGATGCACCTGTTGGTACTCCTAGGTGAAGAGGCTCAAATGGAAGTTCAGTTTGGTCTGTTTGGAGATAGTGCTAATCTTGATGCAAGATAATTGCATAGTTTGCATGGAATGTGCCATATGCGCAGAAATCAATTTGGACGCACCCAATGGAACTCCTAGATGACGTGTGTCATATGGAATCTTGCTTCGGTTTGTTTGTAGACTTTGTAAGTTTTAGTGCAAGATAGGTGCATAGTTTGCGCCTAATGCACCATAGTCCAAGAAACCATTTTGGACGCATTATTTGGTACTACTGGGTGAAGAGGCTCAAGTGGAAGCTTGGTTCGGTCAGTTTGGAGATAGTGCTAATCCTTATGCAAGGTAGGTGCATAGTTTGCATGGAACATACCATATGCTTGGAAATCAATTTGGATGCACCCGACGGAACTCCTTGATGACGTGTGTTATATGGAATCTCGCTTCGGTCCATTTGGAGACAGTGTTAGTTTTGGTGCAAGATAGGTGCACAGTTTGCACCTACTGCACCATAGCATAAGAAACCATTTTGGACGCACCTATATGTACTACTAGGTGAAGAGGCTTAAGTGGAAGGTTGGTTTGGTCTATTTGGAGATACTGCTAATCTTGATGCTAGATACGTGCGTGGTTTGCATGGAACATACCATATGCTCAGAAATCCATTTGGAGGCACCCGATGGAACTCTTAGATGATGTGTGTCATATGGAATCTCGCTTTGATCTGTTTGGACATAATGTTAGTTCTGGCGCAAGATAGGTGCACAGTTTGTGCCAAATGCACCATAGTCTAAGAAACCATTTTGGACGCACCTGTTGGTACTCCTAGGTGATGAGGCTCAAGTGGAAGCTTGGGTTAGGTCTGTTTGGAGATACTGCTAATCTTGATGCAAGATAGGTGCATGGTTTGCATGGAATGTACCATATGCTTGTAAATCAATTTGGATGCACCCAATGGAACTCCTAGATGTCATGTGTCATATGTAATCTCGTTTTGGTCTATTTGGAGATAGTGTTAGTTTCGGTGCAAGATAGGTGCACGGTTTGTGCCTAATGCACCATACTATAACAAACCCTTTTGGACACACCTGATGTCCTCCTAGCTGAAGGGGCACAAGTCAAAGCTCGGTTTGGTCTGTTTGGAGATATTGCTAATCTTAACGCAAGATAGGTGCACGGTTTGCATACCATATGCTCGAAAATCAATTTGGACGCACCCGATAGAACTCTTAGATGACGTGTGTCATATGGAATCTCACTTTGGTCCATTTGGAGATAGTGTTAGTTTCGGTGCAAGATAAGTGTACGGTTTGCGCCTAATGTACCATAGGCTCAAAAACCATTGTGGAAGCACCTGATGGTACTACTAGGTGAAGAGGCTCAAGTGAAAGCTCGACACGATTTGTTTGGAGATAGTGCTAATCTTCATGTAAGATAGGTGCACGGTTTGCATGGAACATACCATATGCTTGAAAATCAATTTGGACGCACCCTATAGAACTCCTAGGTGATGTGTGCCATCTGATATCTCACTTTTTTGTTTGGAGATAGTGTTAGTTTGAGTGCAAGATAGGTGCATGGTTTGTGCCTAATGCACCATACTCTAACAAACCATTTTGGATGCACCCGATGTGCTCCTAGCTGAAGAGTCTCAAGTGGATGCTCGGTTCGGTTTGTTTGGAGATAGTGCTAATCTTGATGCAAGATATATGCACGGTTTGCATGAAACGTACTATATACTCGGAAATCAATTTCGACACACCCGAAGGAACTCATAGATGACGTGTCTCATATGAAATCTCGCTTTGGTCTGTTTGGAGATATTGTTAGTTTCGGTGGAAGATATGTGCACAGTTTGCGCCTAATGCACAATAGCCTATGAAACCATTTTGGACGCACCTATTGCTACTCCTAGGTGAAGAGACTCAAGTGGAAGCTTGGTTTTGTCTGTTTGGAGATACTGCTAATCTTGATGCAAGATAGGTGCACGGTTTGCATAGAACATACCATATGCATGGAAATCAATTTGGATGCACACGACAGAACTCCTAGAGACGTGTGTCATATGAAATCTCACTTCGGTCCATTTGGAGATAGTCTTAGTTTCGGTGTAAGATAGGTGCACGGTATGCACCTAATGCACCATAGGCTTAGAAACAGTTGTGGAAGCACCCGATGGTACTCTTTGGAGACAGTGTTAGTTTCGGTGCAAGAAAGGTGCACGGTTTGCGCCTAATGCATGATAGGCTAAGAAACAATTTTGGACGCACCCAATGGTATTCCTAGGTAAAGGGGCACAAGTGAAAGCTTGGTTTGATTTCTTTGGAGATAGTGCTAATCTTGATGCAAGATAGGTGTAAGGTTTGCATGGTGTATACCATATGCTTGAAAATCGATTTGGATACACGTGATGGAACTCCTAGATGGCGTGTGTCATATGGAATCTTGCTTCATCTGTTTGGAGACAGTGTTAGTTTCAGTGCAAGATAGGTGCACGGTTTATGCCTAATGCACCATAACCTAAGAAACCAATTTGGACGCACCCGATTGTACTCCTAGCTGAAGAGGCTCAAGTGGAAGCTCGGTTTGGTTTGTTTGGAGACAGTGCTAATCTTGACGCAAGATAGGTGCATGATTTGCATGGACATACCATATGCTCAAAAATCAATTTGGACGCACCCGATAGAACTCCTAAATGATGTGTGTCA
>NC_012875.2:20838352-20846501 GCF_000003195.3 Sorghum bicolor | reverse complement strand
GTAAGATCTGTTTGGAGATAGTGCTAATCTTCATGTAAGATAGGTGCAAGGTTTGTATGGAACATACCATATGCTTGAAAATCAATTTACACGCACCCGATAGAACTCCTAGATGGTGTGTGTCATCTAATACCGCTTTGGTCTGTTTGGAGATAGTGTTAGTTTCAGTGCAAGATAGGTGCATGGTTTGTGCCTGATGCACCATACTCTAAGAAACCATTTTGGATGCACTTGATGGTACTCCTAGCTGAAGAGGCTCAAGAGGAAGCTCGATTCGGTCTATTTGGAGATAGTGCTAATCTTGATGCAAGATAGTTGCAAGGTTTGCATGGAACGTATCATATGCTCAGAATTCAATTTGGACGCACCCGACGGAACTCCTAGCTGAAGAGGCTCAAGTGGAAGCTTGGTTCGGTCTGTTTGGAGATAGTCCTAATCTTGATGCAAGATAGGTGCACAGTTTGCATGGGACATACCATATGCTTGAAAATCAATTTGGATGCACGTGATGGAACTCCTAGATGACGTGTGTCGTATGGAATCTCACTTTGTCCGTTTGGAGACAATATTAGTTTTGGTGCAAGATAGGTGCAGCGTTTATGCCTAATGCACCATAGCCTAAGAAACAATTTTGGGCGCACCTGTTGGTACTCCTAGATGAAGAGGCTCAAGTGGAAGCTTGGTTCGGTCTGTTTGGAGATAGTGTTAGTTTCGGTGCAAGATAGGTGCACAGTTTGCGTCTAATGCACCATAGTCTAAGAAACCATTTTGGACGCACCTGTTGGTCCGAGGTGAAGAGGCTCAAGTGGAAGCTTGGTTCGGTCTATTTGGTGATGGTGCTAATCTTGATGCAAGATAGGTGCACGGTTTGCATGGAACGTACCATATGCTCAGAAATCAATTTGGACGCACCCAATGGATCTCCTAGATGACGTGTGTCATATGAAATCTCGCTTTGGTCAGTTTGGAGACAGTGTTAGTTTTGGTGCAAGATAGTTGCACAGTTTGCGCCTAATGGCTCTCAAAAAAAGTTTGCGCCTAATGCACCATAGTCTAAGAAACCTTTTTGCACGCACCTGTTGGTACTCCTAGGTGAAGAGGCTCAAAAGGAAGTTCAGTTTGGTCTGTTTGGAGATAGTGCTAATCTTGATGCAAGATAGTTGCATAGTTTGCATGGAATGTGCCATATGCGCAGAAATCAATTTGGACGCACCCAATGGAAGTCCTAGATGACGTGTGTCATATGGAATGTTGCTTCGGTTTGTTTGTAGACTTTGTAAGTTTTAGTGCAAGATAGGTGCATAGTTTGCGCCTAATGCACCATAGTCTAAGAAACCATTTTGGACGCATTATTTGGTACTACTGGGTGAAGAGGCTCAAGTGGAAGCTTGGTTCGGTCAGTTTGGAGATAGTGCTAATCCTTATGCAAGGTAGGTGCATAGTTTGCATGGAACATACCATATGCTTGGAAATCAATTTGGATGCACCCGATGGAACTCCTTGATGACGTGTGTTATATGGAATCTCGCTTCGGTCCATTTGGAGACAGTGTTAGTTTTGGTGCAAGATAGGTGCACCGTTTGCACCTACTGCACCATAGCATAAGAAACCATTTTGGACGCACCTATATGTACTCCTAGGTGAAGAGGCTTAAGTGGAAGGTTGGTTTGGTCTATTTGGAGATACTGCTAATCTTGATGCTAGATAGGTGCGTGGTTTGCATGGAACATACCATATGCTCAGAAATCCATTTGGAGGCACCCGATGGAACTCTTAGATGATGTGCGTCATATGGAATCTCGCTTTGATCTGTTTGGACATAATGTTAGTTTTGGTGCAAGATAGGTGCACAGTTTGTGCCAAATGCACCATAGTCTAAGAAACCATTTTGGACGCACCTGTTGGTACTCCTAGGTGATGAGGCTCAAGTGGAAGCTTGGGTTAGGTCTGTTTGGAGATACTGCTAATCTTGATGCAAGATAGGTGCATGGTTTGCATGGAATGTACCATATGCTTGGAAATCAATTTGGATGCACCCAATGGAACTCCTAGATGTCATGTGTCATATGTAATCTCGTTTTGGTCTATTTGGAGATAGTGTTAGTTTCGGTGCAAGATAGGTGCACGGTTTGTGCCTAATGCACCATACTATAACAAACCCTTTTGGACACACGTGATGTACTCCTAGCTGAAGGGGCACAAGTCGAAGCTCGGTTTGGTCTGTTTGGAGATATTGCTAATCTTAACGCAAGATAGGTGCACGGTTTGCATGGACATACCATATGCTCGAAAATCAATTTGGACGCACCCGATAGAACTCTTAGATGACGTGTGTCATATGGAATCTCACTTCGGTCCATTTGGAGATAGTGTTAGTTTCGGTGCAAGATAAGTGTACGGTTTGCGCCTAATGTACCATAGGCTCAAAAACCATTGTGGAAGCACCCGATGGTACTACTAGGTGAAGAGGCTCAAGTGAAAGCTCGGCACGATTTGTTTGGAGATAGTGCTAATCTTCATGTAAGATAGGTGCACGGTTTGCATGGAACATACCATATGCTTGAAAATCAATTTGGACGCACCCTATAGAACTCCTAGGTGATGTGTGCCATCTGATATCTCACTTTTTTGTTTGGAGATAGTGTTAGTTTGAGTGCAAGATAGGTGCATGGTTTGTGCCTAATGCACCATACTCTAACAAACCATTTTGGATGCAACCGATGTGCTCCTAGCTGAAGAGTCTCAAGTGGATGCTCGGTTCGGTTTGTTTGGAGATAGTGCTAATCTTGATGCAAGATATATGCACGGTTTGCATGAAACGTACTATATACTCGGAAATCAATTTCGACACACCCGATGGAACTCATAGATGACGTGTCTCATATGAAATCTCGCTTTGGTCTGTTTGGAGATATTGTTAGTTTCGGTGGAAGATATGTGCACAGTTTGCGCCTAATGCACAATAGCCTATGAAACCATTTTGGACGCACCTATTGCTACTCCTAGGTGAAGAGACTCAAGTGGAAGCTTGGTTTTGTCTGTTTGGAGATACTGCTAATCTTGATGCAAGATAGGTGCACAGTTTGCATAGAACATACCATATGCATGGAAATCAATTTGGATGCACACGATAGAACTCCTAGAGACGTGTGTCATATGAAATCTCACTTCGGTCCATTTGTAGATAGTCTTAGTTTCGGTGTAAGATAGGTGCACGGTATGCACCTAATGCACCATAGGCTTAGAAACAGTTGTGGAAGCACCCGATGGTACTCTTTGGAGACAGTGTTAGTTTCGGTGCAAGAAAGGTGCACGGTTTGCGCCTAATGCATGATAGGCTAAGAAACAATTTTGGACGCACCCAATGGTATTCCTAGGTAAAGGGGCACAAGTGAAAGCTTGGTTTGATTTCTTTGGAGATAGTGCTAATCTTGATGCAAGATAGGTGTAAGGTTTGCATGGTGTATACCATATGCTTGAAAATCGATTTGGATACACGTGATGGAACTCCTAGATGGCGTGTGTCATATGGAATCTTGCTTCATCTGTTTGGAGACAGTGTTAGTTTCAGTGCAAGATAGGTGCACGGTTTATGCCTAATGCACCATAGCCTAAGAAACCAATTTGGACGCACCCGATTGTACTCCTAGCTGAAGAGGCTCAAGTGGAAGCTCGGTTTGGTTTGTTTGGAGACAGTGCTAATCTTGACGCAAGATAGGTGCATGGTTTGCATGGACATACCATATGCTCAGAAATCAATTTGGACGCACCCGATAGAACTCCTAAATGATGTGTGTCATATGGAATCTCACTTTGATCTGTTTGGAGATAGTGTTAGTTTCGGTGTAAGATAGGTGCACGGTTTGCGCCTAATGCACCATAGGCTAAGAAATAGTTGTGGAAGCAACCGATGGTACTCCTAGGTGAAGAGGCTCAAGTGAAAGCTCGGTAAGATCTGTTTGGAGATAGTGCTAATCTTCATGTAAGATAGATGCAAGGTTTGTATGGAACATACCATATGCTTGAAAATCAATTTACACGCACCCGATAGAACTCCTAGATGGTGTGTGTCATCTAATACCGCTTTGGTCTGTTTGGAGATAGTGTTAGTTTCAGTGCAAGATAGGTGCATGGTTTGTGCCTGATGCACTAAGAAACCATTTTGGATGCACTTGATGGTACTCCTAGCTGAAGAGGCTCAAGAGGAAGCTCGATTCGGTCTATTTGGAGATAGTGCTAATCTTGATGCAAGATAGTTGCAAGGTTTGCATGGAACGTATCATATGCTCAGAATTCAATTTGGACGCACCCGATGGAACTACTAGATGACGTGTGTCATATGGAATCTCGGTGTGGTCAGTTTGGAGATAGTTTTAGTTTCGGTGCAAGATAGGTGCACAGTTTGTGTCTAATGCACCATACTCTAAGAAACTATTTTGGACGCACCTGTTGGTCCGAGGTGAAGAGGCTCATGTGGAAGCTCGGTTCGGTCTATTTGGTGATGGTGCTAATCTTGATGCAAGATAGGTGCACGGTTTGCATGGAACGTACCATATGCTCAGAAATCAATTTGGACGCACCCGATGGAACTCCTAGATGTCGTGTGTCATATGGAATCTCGGTTTGGTCTGTTTGGAGATAGTTTTAGTTTCGGTGCAAGATAGGTGCACAGTTTGTGTCTAATGCACCATAGTCTAAGAAACTATTTTGGACGCACCTGTTGGTCCGAGGTGAAGAGGCTCATGTGGAAGCTCGGTTCGGTCTATTTGGTGATGGTGCTAATCTTGATGCAAGATAGGTGCACGGTTTGCATGGAACGTACCATATGCTCAGAAATCAATTTGGACGCACCCGATGGAACTCCTAGATGTCGTGTGTCATATGGAATCTCGCTTTGGTCCGTTTGGAGATAGTGTTAGTTTCGGTGCAAGATAGTTGCACAGTTTGCGCCTAATGGCTCTCAAAAAAAGTTTGCGCCTAATGCACCATAGTCTAGGAAACCTTTTTGGACGCACCTGTTGGTGAAGAGGCTCAAAAGGAAGTTCAGTTTGGTCTGTTTGGAGATAGTGCTAATCTTGATGCAAGATAGTTGCATAGTTTGCATGGAATGTGCCATATGCGCAGAAATCAATTTGGACGCACCCAATGGAACTCCTAGATGACGTGTGTCATATGGAATGTTGCTTCGGTTTGTTTGTAGACTTTGTAAGTTTTAGTGCAAGATAGGTGCATAGTTTGCGCCTAATGCACCATAGTCTAAGAAACCATTTTGGACGCATTATTTGGTACTACTGGGTGAAGAGGCTCAAGTGGAAGCTTGGTTCGGTCAGTATGGAGATAGTGCTAATCCTTATGCAAGGTAGGTGCATAGTTTGCATGGAACATACCATATGCTTGGAAATCAATTTGGATGCACCCGATGGAACTCCTTGATGACGTGTGTTATATGGAATCTCGCTTCGGTCCATTTGGAGACAGTGTTAGTTTTGGTGCAAGATAGGTGCACCGTTTGCACCTACTGCACCATAGCATAAGAAACCATTTTGGACGCACCTATATGTACTCCTAGGTGAAGAGGCTTAAGTGGAAGGTTGGTTTGGTCTATTTGGAGATACTGCTAATCTTGATGCTAGATAGGTGCATGGTTTGCATGGAACATACCATATGCTCAGAAATCCATTTGGAGGCACCCGATGGAACTCTTAGATGATGTGCGTCATATGGAATCTCGCTTTGATCTGTTAGGACATAATGTTAGTTTTGGTGCAAGATAGGTGCACAGTTTTTGCCAAATGCACCATAGTCTAAGAAACCATTTTGGACGCACCTGTTGGTACTCCTAGGTGATGAGGCTCAAGTGGAAGCTTGGGTTAGGTCTGTTTGGAGATACTGCTAATCTTGATGCAAGATAGGTGCATGGTTTGCATGGAATGTACCATATGCTTGTAAATCAATTTGGATGCACCCAATGGAACTCCTAGATGTCATGTGTCATATGTAATCTCGTTTTGGTCTATTTGGAGATAGTGTTAGTTTCGGTGCAAGATAGGTGCACGGTTTGTGCCTAATGCACCATACTATAACAAACCCTTTTGGACACACCTGATGTCCTCCTAGCTGAAGGGGCACAAGTCAAAGCTCGGTTTGGTCTGTTTGGAGATATTGCTAATCTTAACGCAAGATAGGTGCACGGTTTGCATACCATATGCTCGAAAATCAATTTGGACGCACCCGATAGAACTCTTAGATGACGTGTGTCATATGGAATCTCACTTTGGTCCATTTGGAGATAGTGTTAGTTTCGGTGCAAGATAAGTGTACGGTTTGCGCCTAATGTACCATAGGCTCAAAAACCATTGTGGAAGCATCTGATGGTACTACTAGGTGAAGAGGCTCAAGTGAAAGCTCGGCACGATTTGTTTGGAGATAGTGCTAATCTTCATGTAAGATAGGTGCACGGTTTGCATGGAACATACCATATGCTTGAAAATCAATTTGGACGCACCCTATAGAACTCCTAAGTGATGTGTGCCATCTGATATCTCACTTTTTTGTTTGGAGATAGTGTTAGTTTGAGTGCAAGATAGGTGCATGGTTTGTGCCTAATGCACCATACTCTAACAAACCATTTTGGATGCACCCGATGTGCTCCTAGCTGAAGAGTCTCAAGTGGATGCTCGGTTCGGTTTGTTTGGAGATAGTGCTAATCTTGATGCAAGATATATGCATGGTTTGCATGAAACGTACTATATACTCGGAAATCAATTTCGACACACCCGATGGAACTCATAGATGACGTGTCTCATATGAAATCTCGCTTTGGTCTGTTTGGAGATATTGTTAGTTTCGGTGGAAGATATGTGCACAGTTTGCGCCTAATGCACAATAGCCTATGAAACCATTTTGGACGCACCTATTGCTACTCCTAGGTGAAGAGACTCAAGTGGAAGCTTGGTTTTGTCTGTTTGGAGATACTGCTAATCTTGATGCAAGATAGGTGCACGGTTTGCATAGAACATACCATATGCATAGAAATCAATTTGGATGCACACGATAGAACTCCTAGAGACGTGTGTCATATGAAATCTCACTTCGGTCCATTTGGAGATAGTCTTAGTTTCGGTGTAAGATAGGTGCACGGTATGCACCTAATGCACCATAGGCTTAGAAACAGTTGTGGAAGCACCCGATGGTACTCTTTGGAGACAGTGTTAGTTTCGGTGCAAGAAAGGTGCACGGTTTGCGCCTAATGCATGATAGGCTAAGAAACAATTTTGGACGCACCCAATGGTATTCCTAGGTAAAGGGGCACAAAAAGCTTGGTTTGATTTCTTTGGAGATAGTGCTAATCTTGATGCAAGATAGGTGTACAGTTTGCATGGTGTATACCATATGCTTGAAAATCGATTTGGATACCGTGATGGAACTCCTAGATGGCGTGTGTCATATGGAATCTTGCTTCATCTGTTTGGAGACAGTGTTAGTTTCAGTGCAAGATAGGTGCACGGTTTATGCCTAATGCACCATAGCCTAAGAAACCAATTTGGACGCACCCGATTGTACTCCTAGCTGAAGAGGCTCAAGTGGAAGCTCGGTTTGGTTTGTTTGGAGACAGTGCTAATCTTGACGCAAGATAGGTGCATGGTTTACATGGACATACCATATGCTCAGAAATCAATTTGGACGCACCCGATAGAACTCCTAGATGATGTGTGTCATATGGAATCTCACTTTGATCTGTTTGGAGATAGTGTTAGTTTTGGTGTAAGATAGGTGCACGGTTTGCGCCTAATGCACCATAGGCTAAGAAATAGTTGTGGAAGCACCCGATGGTACTCCTAGGTGAAGAGGCTCAAGTGAAAGCTCGGTAAGATCTGTTTGGAGATAGTGCTAATCTTCATGTAAGATAGGTGCAAGGTTTGTATGGAACATACCATATGCTTGAAAATCAATTTACACGCACCCGATAGAACTCCTAGATGGTGTGTGTCATCTAATACCGCTTTGGTCTGTTTGGAGATAGTGTTAGTTTCAGTGCAAGATAGGTGCATGGTTTGTGCCTGATGCACCATACTCTAGGAAACCATTTTGGATGCACTTGATGGTACTCCTATCTGACAAGGCTCACCAGGAAGCTCGATTCGGTCTA